>NC_060175.1:36659156-36666656 GCF_021184085.1 Oncorhynchus gorbuscha | reverse complement strand
ACCAGCATAGTGCCTGTGCCCAAGAACACTTAGGTAACCTGCCTAAATGACTACCGACCCATAGCACTCACGTCTGTAGCCATGAAGTGCTTTGAAAGGCTGGTCATGGATCACATCTACACCATCATCCCGGAAACCCTAGACCCACTCCAATTAGCATACCGCCCCAACAGTGACAAACAGATGATGGAATGCTATTAATTGACTGCAGCTCAGCGTAGAAGAGGCTTCAAAACAGCTTCTACCCACAAGCCATAAAACTCCTGAACATCCAATCAAATGGCTACCCAGACTATTAGCATTGCCCCCGCCCTCTTTTATACTGCTGCTACTCTCTGTTGTTACCACTTTAATAACTCTACCTACATGTACATACTACCTCAACTAGCCCCCGCACGTTGACTCTGTACCGGTACCCCCCTGTATATAGTCTCGTTATTTTACTGCTGCTCTTTAATTACTTCTTACTTTTATTTCTTATTCTTCTATATATTTTTTAAACTGCATTGTTGGTTAGGGGCTTGTAAGTAAACATTTCACTGTAAGGTATATACTTACCCTTTCATCTGGACCCTGTTCAGACTGAACACGCTGCAGTGACAAACTGACAATATCAACCTTTTCATGGATACTGTTCACATTTTTTAGTGGTTTTAGACCAGAGCCAGATGCCCCACAACCACTGTCCCTTCTTCTCTGTCTCTCTCTGTCAAGCCAGATGGCCCCACAACCACTGTCCCTGTGTCTCTGTCTCTCTCTGTCAAGCCAGACTGCCCCACAGCCACTGTCCCTCTCAAGCCAGACTGCCCCACAGCCACTGTCCCTCTCAAGCCAGACTGCCCCACAACCACTGTCCCTGTCAAGCCAGACTGCCCCACAACCACTGTCCCTGCCAAGCCAGACTGCCCCACAACCACTGTCCCTGTCAAGCCAGACTGCCCCACAACCAATGTCCCTGTCAAGCCAGACTGCCCCACAACCACTGTCCCTGTCAAGCCAGACTGCCCCACAACCACTGTCCCTGTCAAGCCAGACTGCCCCACAACCACTGTCCCTGTCAAACCAGACTGCCCCACAACCACTGTCCCTGTCAAACCAGACTGCCCCACAACCACTGTCCCTGTCAAACCAGACTGCCCCACAACCACTGTCTCTGTCTCTCTCTGTCAAGCCAGACTGCCCCACAACCACTGTCCCTGTCAAGCCAGACTGCCCCACAACCACTGTCCCTGTCAAACCAGACTGCCCCACAACCACTGTCCCTGTCAAACCAGACTGCCCCACAACCACTGTCTCTGTCTCTCTCTGTCAAGCCAGACTGCCCCACAACCACTGTCCCTTGGTCTCTCTCTGTCAAGCCAGACTGCACCACAACCACTGTCCCTTGGTCTCTGTCTGTCTGTCTGTCTGTCTGTCTGTCTGTCTGTCTGTCTGTCTGTCTGTCTGTCTGTCTGTCTGTCTGTCTTTGTCTGTCTGTCTCTGTCTTTCTGTCTCTGTCTGTCTCTCTCTGTCTGTCTCTCTCTGTCTGTCTGTCTCTCTCTCTCTCTCGATGTTTGTCTCTCTCTGTTGCTGTTTGGCGCTGTCTGTCTCTCTCTCTGTGTGTTGCTGTCTCTCTGTCGCTGTCTCTCTCTCTCCCTGTCGTTGTCTGTCTTTTTCTCTCTCTCTGTCGCTGCCTCGCTCTCTGCCACTGTCTGTCTCTCTCTGTCGCTGCCTCGCTCTCTGCCACTGTCTGTCTCTCTCTGTCGCTGTCTCTCTCTGTCGCTGCCTCTCTCTCTGTCGCTGTCTCTCTCTCTCTCTCTGTCGCTGTCTCTCTCTCTCTCTCTCTCTCTGTCGCTGTCTCTCTCTCTCTCTCTGTCGCTGTCTCTCTCTCTGTCGCTGCCTCGCTCTCTGCCACTGTCTGTCTCTCTCTGTCGCTGCCTCGCTCTCTGCCACTGTCTGTCTCTCTCTGTCGTTGCCTCCCTCTCTGTCGCTGTCAGTATTTGTTGCTGCCTGTCGCTCTCTCTGTCTCTGGCGCTCTTTCTGTCTCTCATTCTCACTCTCTCTACCTCTCTGTCACTCTCTCCCTCTCTCTGTGTCGCTCTCTTTTTCTCTCTCTCTCTGTCGCTGTCTCTCTCTCTGTCGCTGTCTCTCTCTGTCGCTGTCTCTCTCTCTCTCTCTGTCGCTGTCTCTCTCTCTCTCTCTGTCGCTGTCTCTCTCTCTCTCTCTGTCGCTGTCTCTCTCTCTCTCTCTGTCGCTGTCTCTCTCTCTCTCTCTCTGTCGCTGTCTCTCTCTCTGTCGCTGTCTCTCTCTCTGTCGCTGTCTCTCTCTCTCTGTCGCTGTCTCTCTCTCTCTGTCGCTGTCTCTCTCTCTCTGTCGCTGTCTCTCTCTCTCTGTCGCTGTCTCTCTCTCTGTCGCTGTCTCTCTCTCTCTCTCTGTCGCTGTCTCTCTCTGTCGCTCTCTCTCTCTGTCGCTGTCTCTCTCTCTCTCTCTCTGTCTCTCTCTCTCTCTCTGTCGCTGTCTCTCTCTCTGTCGCTGTCTCTCTCTCTGTCGCTGTCTCTCTCTCTGTCGCTGTCTCTCTCTCTGTCGCTGTCTCTCTCTCTGTCGCTGTCTCTCTCTCTGTCGCTGTCTCTCTCTCTGTCGCTGTCTCTCTCTCTGTCGCTGTCTCTCTCTCTGTCGCTGTCTCTCTCTCTGTCGCTGTCTCTCTCTCTGTCGCTGTCTCTCTCTCTGTCGCTGTCTCTCTCTCTGTCGCTGGCTCTCTCTGTCGCTGTCTCTCTCTCTGTCGCTGTCTCTCTCTCTGTCGCTGTCTCTCTCTCTGTCGCTGTCTCTCTCTCTGTCGCTGTCTCTCTCTCTGTCGCTGGCTCTCTCTGTCGCTGTCTCTCTCTCTGTCGCTGTCTCTCTCTCTGTCGCTGTCTCTCTCTCTGTCGCTGTCTCTCTCTCTGTCGCTGTCTCTCTCTCTGTCGCTGTCTCTCTCTCTGTCGCTGTCTCTCTCTCTGTCGCTGTCTCTCTCTCTGTCGCTGTCTCTCTCTCTGTCGCTGTCTCTCTCTCTGTCGCTGTCTCTCTCTGTCGCTGTCTCTCTCTGTCGCTGTCTCTCTCTGTCGCTGTCTCTCTCTCTGTCGCTGTCTCTCTCTGTCGCTGTTTCTCTGTGTCGCTCTCTCTGTCGCTGTCTCTCTCTCTGTCGCTGTCTCTCTCTCTGTCGCTGTCTCTCTCTCTGTCGCTGTCTCTCTCTCTGTCGCTGTCTCTCTCTCTGTCGCTGTCTCTCTCTGTCGCTGTCTCTCTCTCTGTCGCTGTCGCTGTCTCTCTCTGTCTGTCGCTGTCTCTCTCTCGATGTTTGTCTCTCTCTGTTGCTGTTTGGCGCTGTCTGTCTCTCTCTCTGTGTGTTGCTGTCTGTTGCTGTCTCTCTCTCTGTCTCTCTCTCGATGCCAGACTTGTCCCTCTCTGTCTGTTTGGCGCTGTTTGTCTCTCTCTGTTGCTGTTTGGCGCTGTCTGTCTGTCGCTGTCTCTCTCTCCCTGTCGTTGTCTGTCTTTTTCTTTCTCTCTGTCGCTGCCTCGCTCTCTGCCACTGTCTGTCTCTCTCTGTCACTGTCTCTCTCTGTCGCTGTCTCTCTCTCTGTCGCTGTCTCTCTCTGTCGCTGTCTCTCTCTGTCGCTGTCTCTCTCTCTGTCGCTGTCTCTCTCTCTGTCGCTGTCTCTCTCTCTGTCGCTGTCTCTCTCTCTCTCTGTCGCTGTCTCTCTTTCTGTCGCTGTCTCTCTCTCTGTCTGTCTCTCTCTCTCTGTCGCTGTCTCTCTCTCTGTCGCTGTCTCTCTGTGTCGCTGTCTCTCTCTCTGTCGCTGTCTCTCTCTCTGTCGCTGTCTCTCTCTCTGTCGCTGTCTCTCTCTGTCGCTGTCTCTCTCTGTCGCTGTCTCTCTCTGTCGCTGTCTCTCTCTGTCGCTGTCTCTCTCTGTCGCTGTCTCTCTCTGTCGCTGTCTCTCTCTCTGTCGCTGTTTCTCTGTGTCGCTGTCTCTCTCTCTGTCGCTGTCTCTCTCTCTGTCGCTGTCTCTCTCTCTGTCGCTGTCTCTCTCTCTGTCGCTGTCTCTCTCTCTGTCGCTGTCTCTCTCTCTGTCGCTGTCTCTCTCTCTGTCGCTGTCTCTCTCTCTGTCGCTGTCTCTCTCTCTGTCGCTGTCTCTCTCTCTGTCGCTGTCTCTCTCTCTGTCGCTGTCTCTCTGTGTCGCTGTCTCTCTCTCTGTCGCTGTCTCTCTCTCTGTCGCTGTCTCTCTCTCTGTCGCTGTCTCTCTCTGTCGCTGTCTCTCTCTGTCGCTGTCTCTCTCTGTCGCTGTCTCTCTCTGTCGCTGTCTCTCTCTGTCGCTGTCTCTCTCTGTCGCTGTCTCTCTCTGTCGCTGTCTCTCTCTGTCGCTGTCTCTCTCTCTCTGTCGCTGTCTCTCTCTCTCGCTGTGTCTCTCTCTCTGTCGCTGTCTCTCTCTCTGTCGCTGTCTCTCTCTCTGTCGCTGTCTCTCTCTCTCTCTCTGTCGCTGTCTCTCTCTCTCTCTGTCGCTGTCTCTCTCTCTGTCGCTGTCTCTCTCTCTGTCGCTGTCTCTCTCTCTGTCGCTGTCTCTCTCTCTGTCGCTGTCTCTCTCTCTGTCGCTGTCTCTCTCTCTGTCGCTGTCTCTCTCTCTCTCTCTGTCGCTGTCTCTCTCTCTCTGTCGCTGTCTCTCTCTCTGTCGCTGTCTCTCTCTCTGTCGCTGTCTCTCTCTCTGTCGCTGTCTCTCTCTCTGTCGCTGTCTCTCTCTCTGTCGCTGTCTCTCTCTCTGTCGCTGTCTCTCTCTCTGTCGCTGTCTCTCTCTCTGTCGCTGTCTCTCTCTCTGTCGCTGGCTCTCTCTGTCGCTGTCTCTCTCTCTGTCGCTGTCTCTCTCTCTGTCGCTGTCTCTCTCTCTGTCGCTGTCTCTCTCTCTGTCGCTGTCTCTCTCTCTGTCGCTGTCTCTCTCTCTGTCTCTGTCTCTCGCTGTCTCTCTCTCTGTCGCTGTCTCTCTCTCTGTCGCTGTCTCTCTCTCTGTCGCTGTCTCTCTCTCTGTCGCTGTCTCTCTCTCTGTCGCTGTCTCTCTCTCTGTCTCTCTCTCTGTCGCTGTCTCTCTCTCTGTCGCTGTCTCTCTCTCTGTCGCTGTCTCTCTCTCTGTCGCTGTCTCTCTCTGTCGCTGTCTCTCTCTCTGTCGCTGTCTCTCTCTCTGTCGCTGTCTCTCTCTCTGTCGCTGTCTCTCTCTCTGTCGCTGTCTCTCTCTCTGTCGCTGTCTCTCTCTCTGTCGCTGTCTCTCTCTCTGTCTCTCTCTCTCTCTGTCGCTGTCTCTCTCTCTGTCGCTGTCTCTCTCTCTGTCGCTGTCTCTCTCTCTGTCGCTGTCTCTCTCTCTGTCGCTGTCTCTCTCTCTGTCGCTGTCTCTCTCTCTGTCGCTGTCTCTCTCTCTGTCGCTGTCTCTCTCTCTGTCGCTGTCTCTCTCTCTGTCGCTGTCTCTCTCTGTCGCTGTCTCTCTCTGTCGCTGTCTCTCTCTGTCGCTGTCTCTCTCTCTGTCGCTGTCTCTCTCTCTGTCGCTGTCTCTCTCTCTGTCGCTGTCTCTCTCTCTGTGTCGCTGTCTCTCTCTCTGTCTCTGTCTCAGACTGCTCTCTCTCTGTCTGTTTGGCTGTCTGTCTGTCTCTCTGTCTCTGCTGTCTGTCTCTCTCTGTCGCTGTCTCTCTCTCTCTGTCGCTGTCTCTCTCTCTGTCTGTTGTCTCTCTCTCTGTCGCTGTCTCTCTCTCTGTCAAGCTGTCTCTCTCTGTCGCTGTCTCTCTCTCTGTCGCTGTCTCTCTCTCGCTGTCTCTCTCTCTGTCGCTGTCTCTCTCTCTCTCTCTGTCGCTGTCTCTCTCTCTGTCGCTGTCTCTCTCTCTGTCGCTGTCTCTCTCTCTGTCGCTGTCTCTCTCTCTGTCGCTGTCTCTCTCTGTCGCTGTCTCTCTCTCTGTCGCTGTCTCTCTCTGTCTGTCTCTCTCTCTGTCGCTGTCTCTCTCTCTGTCGCTGTCTCTCTCTGTCTCTGTCTCTCTGTCGCTGTCTCTCTCTCTGTCGCTGTCTCTCTCTCTGTCGCTGTCTCTCTCTCTCGCTGTCTCTCTCTCGCTGTCTCTCTCTCTGTCGCTGTCTCTCTCTCTGTCGCTGTCTCTCTCTCTGTCTGTCTCTCTCTCTCTGTCGCTGTCTCTCTCTCTGTCGCTGTCTCTCTCTCTGTCGCTGTCTCTCTCGCTGTCTCTCTCTCTGTCGCTGTCTCTCTCTGTCGCTGTCTCTCTGTCGCTGTCTCTCTCTCTGTCGCTGTCTCTCTCTCTGTCGCTGTCTCTCTCTCTCTGTCGCTGTCTCTCTCTCTGTCGCTGTCTCTCTCTCTGTCGCTGTCTCTCTCTCTCTGTCGCTGTCTCTCTCTCTGTCGCTGTCTCTCTCTGTCGCTGTCTCTCTCTCTGTCTGTCTCTCTCTCTGTCGCTGTCTCTCTCTCTGTCGCTGTCTCTCTCTGTCGCTGTCTCTCTCTGTCGCTGTCTCTCTGTCGCTGTCTCTCTCTCTGTCGCTGTCTCTCTCTCTGTCGCTGTCTCTCTCTTTGTCGCTGTCTCTCTCTCTGTCGCTGTCTCTCTCTGTCGCTGTCTCTCTCTGTCGCTGTCGCTGTCTCTCTCTCTGTCGCTGTCTGTCTCTCTCTGTCTGTCGCTGTCTCTCTCTCGCTGTTCTCTCTCTCTCTGTCTGTTGTCTCTCTCTCTGTCGCTGTCTGCTCTCTCTCTGTCGCTGTCTCTCTCTCTGTCGCTGTCTCTCTCTGTCTCTGTCTCTCTGTGTTTGTCTCTCTCTGTCGCTGTCTGGCTCTGTCTCTCTCTCTCTGTCTCTGTCTCTCTGTCGCTGTCTCTTGTCTGTCTCTCTGTCGCTGTCTCTCTCTCTGTCTGTCTGTCTCTCTCTGTCTCTGTTCTGTCTCTGTCGCTGTCTCTCTCTGTCTCTCTGTCTCTGTCTCTCTCTCTGTCGCTGTCTCTCTCTGTCGCTGTCTCTCTGTCTCTGTCTCTGTCTCTCTCTCGCTGTCTGTCTCTCTCTGTCGCTGTCTCTCTCTCTGTCGTGTCTCTCTCTGTCGCTGTCTCTCTCTCTGTCTGTCTGTCTCTGTCTCTGTCTCTGTCTCTGTCGCTGTCTCTCTCTTGTCTCTCTCTCTCTGTCTGTCTGTCTCTCTCTCTGTCGCTGTCTCTCTCTGTCGCTGTCTCTCTCTCTGTCGCTGTCTCTCTCTCTGTCGCTGTCTCTCTCTCTCTGTCTGTCTGTCTCTCTCTGTCGCTGTCTCTCTCTGTCGCTGTCTCTCTCTCTCTCTCTCTCTCTGTCGCTGTCTCTCTCTCTGTCGCTGTCTCTCTCTCTGTCGCTGTCTCTCTCTCTGTCGCTGTCTCTCTCTCTGTCGCTGTCTCTCTCTCTCTGTCGCTGTCTCTCTGTCTCTCTCTCTGTCTCTCTGTCTCTGTCTCTCTCTGTCGCTGTCTCTCTCTCTGTCGCTGTCTCTCTCTCTGTCGCTGTCTCTCTCTGTCGCTGTCTCTCTCTCT
>NC_060175.1:36649156-36651656 GCF_021184085.1 Oncorhynchus gorbuscha | reverse complement strand
TCTCTCTCTGTCGCTGTCTCTCTCTGTCGCTGTTTCTCTGTGTCGCTCTCTCTGTCGCTGTCTCTCTCTCTGTCGCTGTCTCTCTCTCTGTCGCTGTCTCTCTCTCTGTCGCTGTCTCTCTCTCTGTCGCTGTCTCTCTCTCTGTCGCTGTCTCTCTCTGTCGCTGTCTCTCTCTGTCGCTGTCGCTGTCTCTCTCTCTGTCGCTGTCGCTGTCTCTCTCTGTCTGTCGCTGTCTCTCTCTCGATGTTTGTCTCTCTCTGTTGCTGTTTGGCGCTGTCTGTCTCTCTCTCTGTCAAGCCAGACTGCACCACAACCACTGTCCCTTGGTCTCTGTCTCTCTCTCGATGTTTGTCTCTCTCTGTTGCTGTTTGGCGCTGTCTGTCTCTCTCTGTGTGTTGCTGTCTGTTGCTGTCTCTCTGTCGCTGTCTCTCTCTCCCTGTCGTTGTCTGTCTTTTTCTTTCTCTCTGTCGCTGTCTCTCTCTCTGCCACTGTCTGTCTCTCTCTGTCGCTGTCTCTCTCTGTCGCTGTCTCTCTCTCTGTCGCTGTCTCTCTCTGTCGCTGTCTCTCTCTGTCGCTGTCTCTCTCTCTGTCGCTGTCTCTCTCTCTGTCGCTGTCTCTCTCTCTGTCGCTGTCTCTCTCTCTGTCGCTGTCTCTCTCTCTGTCGCTGTCTCTCTGTGTCGCTGTCTCTCTCTCTGTCGCTGTCTCTCTCTCTGTCGCTGTCTCTCTCTCTGTCGCTGTCTCTCTCTCTGTCGCTGTCTCTCTCTGTCGCTGTCTCTCTCTGTCGCTGTCTCTCTCTGCCACTGTCTGTCTCTCTCTGTCACTGTCTCTCTCTGTCGCTGTCTCTCTCTCTGTCGCTGTCTCTCTCTCTGTCGCTGTCTCTCTCTGTGTCGCTGTCTCTCTCTGTCGCTGTCTCTCTCTGTCGCTGTCTCTCTCTCTGTCGCTGTCTCTCTCTGTCGCTGTCTCTCTCTCTGTCGCTGTCTCTCTCTCTGTCGCTGTCTCTCTCTCTGTCGCTGTCTCTCTCTGTCGCTGTCTCTCTCTCTGTCGCTGTCTCTCTCTCTGTCGCTGTCTCTCTCTGTGTCGCTGTCTCTCTCTGTCGCTGTCTCTCTCTCTGTCGCTGTCTCTCTCTCTGTCGCTGTCTCTCTCTGTCGCTGTCTCTCTCTGTCGCTGTCTCTCTCTGTCGCTGTCTCTCTCTGTCTGTCTCTCTCTGTCGCTGTCTCTCTCTCTGTCTGTTTCTCTGTCTGTCTCTCTCTCTGTCGCTGTCTCTCTCTCTGTCCTGTCTCTCTCTGTCGCTGTCTCTCTCTCTGTCGCTGTCTCTCTCTCTGTCTGTCTCTCTCTCTGTCCTTCTTCTCTCTTGCTGTCTGTATCTCTCTGTCCCTCTCTGTCTGTCTCTCTGTCTGTCTGTCTCTCTGTCTGTCTGTCTCTCTGTCTGTCTCTCTCTCTCTCTCTGTCTCTCTCTCTCTCTCTCTCTCTGTCCATCTGTCTCTCTGTCCATCTGTCTCTCTCTCTGTGTTCTCTCTCTCTGTCTCTCTCCTCTCTCTGTTCTCTCTCTCTCTGTTTCTCTCTCTCTGTTGTCTCTCTCTCTGTTTCTCTCTCTCTGTCTCTCTCTCTCTGTTTCTCTCTCTCTGTCGCTGTCTCTCTCTCTGTCGCTGTCTCTCTCTCTCTGTCTGTCTCTCTCTCTGTCGCTGTCTCTCTCTCTGTCGCTGTCTCTCTCTCTGTCAAGCTGTCTGCACTCTCTGTCACTGTCCCTTCTGTCTCTGTCTCTCTCTCTGATGTTTGTCTCTCTCTGTCGCTGCTGTTTGGCGCTGTCTGTCTCTCTCTCTGTGTGTTGCTGTCTGTTGCTGTCTCTCTCTCTGTCGCTCTCTCTCTGTCAGACTGCACCACAACCACTGTCCCTCTGTCGGTCTCTGTCTCTCTCGATGTTTGTCTCTCTCTGTTGCTGTTTGGCGCTGTCTGTCTCTCTCTCTGTGTTGCTGTCTGTTGCTGTCTCTCTGTCGCTGTCTCTCTCTCTGTCGTTGTCTGTCTCTTTCTCTCTCTGTCGCTGTCTGTCTCGTCTCTCTCCACTGTCTGTCTCTCTCTGTCGCTGTCTCTCTCTCTGTCGCTGTCTCTCTGTGTCGCTGTCGCTGTCTCTCTCTCTGTCTCTCTCTGTCGCTGTCTCTCTCTGTGTCGCTGTCTCTCTCTCTGTCGCTGTCTCTCTCTCTGTCTGTCTCTCTCTCTGTCGCTGTCTCTCTCTCTGTCGCTGTCTCTCTCTCTGTCGCTGTCTCTCTCTCTGTCGCTGTCTCTCTCTCTGTCGCTGTCTCTCTCTTTGTCGCTGTCTCTCTCTCTGTCGCTGTCTCTCTCTCTGTCGCTGTCTCTCTCTGTCGCTGTCTCTCTCTGTCGCTGTCTCTCTCTGTCGCTGTCTCTCTCTGTCGCTGTTTCTCTCTGTCGCTGTTTCTCTGTGTCGCTCTCTCTGTCGCTGTCTCTCTCTCTGTCGCTGTCTCTCTCTCTGTCGCTGTCTCTCTCT
>NC_060175.1:36426656-36646656 GCF_021184085.1 Oncorhynchus gorbuscha | reverse complement strand
TAGCACTGCTGCTTGATTTGACATGAATTATTGATGGAGGTTGCCTGTCTGTGTGAGTGGGGCGTTATGCATCTGTGTGAAGAGTGCCACGGTCTAATGAAAGAGAAAAAACATGTCTAACATCCAGCTAAAGATGTCACTAGTACCTCTCTTTCTCTGACATGAAGAAGGGACAGAATGCCTGTCTGTCAGAATACACAGACTGCAGGTCAGATGCACATACATGTGAACACACACACCTCTGAGTGCTATCTGACTGACACTCATCACAAGAACTAGTGAATAGTTGTAGGAGGCATGTTGTGGTATTTTGTTCCTGTTACCAGCTGTGTTTGTACAGTATTGGTTTGTTGAGTGATTATTGAGTTTCAAATGGCCACAGATACTGTTATACCCATATAGCAACTCCCAAGGTAATTCCTTTCTTTTTAATGAGATGTTTAGATGTTTTTTGTATTCTTCATAGACTTGCTCCTTTGCACCCCATTATTTTTATTTCTACTTTTCACATTCTTCCATTGCAAAACTACCATTCCAGTGTTTTACTTGCTATATTGTATTTACTTTGCCACCATGGCCTTTTTTGCCTTTACCTCCCTTCTCACCTCATTTGCTCACATTGTATATAGACTTGTTTATACTGTATTGTTGACTGTATGTTTGTTTTACTCCATGTGTAACTCTGTGTCGTTGTATCTGTCGAACTGCTTTGCTTTATCTTGGCCAGGTCGCAATTGTAAATGAGAACTTGTTCTCAACTTGCCTACCTGGTTAAATAAAGGTGAAATAAATTTAAAAAAAATTAAAGTGTAGTAATTTCCCCACCAGTAATTGGAGCTGGGTTGTTTTTGATTTGATCACAGAACATATTACTGTGAGAATGGTACTGACTCACTGTCACCAACTGTTTGTTAGAAAGCAACCATTTCCTCATTCTCTCGCACTCTACCCATCTGTCTCTCTCCTGCTTCTCGCTCACTCTCTTTCCCCCCTCCTTCTCTTCATCCCTCATCACCCTCCCTCTGGTTGTGTGTTGCAGTGATGGCCAACCCTCAGCGTTTCCTGGGTAACAGTCTGTTGCAGTGGACTAACCTGGCGGCGGTGGTGACTGTTCCCTGGCATGTGGAGCTCATGTTCCGCACGCGTCAGCCTAGTGCCACCCTGCTGCACGTCACCGCCGGACAGCACCACAACCTCACCCTACAGGTACAGAGAACACAATTAACTCACTGCACATTGTCTTGGCCCTCACAACCTCACCCTACAGGTACAGAGAACACAATTAACTCAATGCACATTGTCTTGGCCCTCACAACCTCACCCTACAGGTACAGAGAACACAATTAACTCACTGCACATTGTCTTGGCCCTCACAACCTCACCCTACAGGTACAGAGAACACAATTAACTCACTGCACATTGTCTTGGCCCTCACAACCTCACCCTACAGGTACAGAGAACACAATTAACTCACTGCACATTGTCCCGGCGCTCACAACCTCACCCTAAAGGATCTCACCCACACACCCTCCTCCCAACCACCCACACACCCTCCTCCCAACCACCCACACACCCTCCTCCCAACCACCCACACGCCCTCCTCCCAACCACCCACACGCCCTCCTCCCAACCACCCACACACCCTCTTCCCAACCACCCACACGCCCTCCTCCCAACCACCCTCACGCCCTCCTCCCAACCACCCACACACCCTCCTCCCAACCACCCACACACCCTCCTCCCAACCACCCACACGCCCTCCTCCCAACCACCCACACGCCCTCCTCCCAACCACCCACACGCCCTCCTCCCAACCACCCACACGCCCTCCTCCCAACCACCCACACGCCCTCCTCCCAACCACCCACACACCCTCCTCCCAACCACCCACACACCCTCCTCCCAACCACCCACACACCCTCCTCCCAACCACCCACACGCCCTCCTCCCAACCACCCACACGCCCTCCTCCCAACCACCCACACATATGGTTGGTCTTTCTGGCCTCAATAAAAAAACATAAATGCCATAGTAGTGATAAAATGAGCTGCACAAGGTGTCATAAGTGAACTTGAATACAAAACCAAATTAGATGTGTGTGTATGTATGTATGTATATATATATGTATATATATATATTATGGCCACAGAACCGGCCTTGATCGAGAACCTCTATATCAGGCAGTGTGAATGGAAGGCCCGGGGAAATCGTTAAAGACCCCAGCCACACAAGCCATAGACTATTCTCTCTGCTTCCGCACGGCAAGCGGTACCGGTGCATCAAGTCTGGCACCAAAAGGCTCCTACAGCTTCTATCCCCAAGCCATAAGACTGCTAAATAGTTAACAAAATGGCTACACGGACTACCTGAGTTGACCCTTGTATATATATATGTTTTGCTGCACACTCACAGAACTCCACACAATCACGCACACTGACACTCCAACACACACACACATTTCTAGTGACTCTTCTCACACGCACACACACACACACTCCCTCACATACAATCTTAATTTACGCTGCTGCTACTCTGTTTATCCTGATGCCTAGTCACTTTACCCCTGTACATATCTACCTCTATCACTTTAGGATCCCTGTACATTGTAAATATGGTATTTGAACTGCCCCTGTAAGCTTCTTACTTTCCTTGTGTTCTTGTTTCTTATTTCTTGTGTTTTTGTTCTACCGTGTCTTATTTTTAGTGCTTGATTGATTACTGTGTTGTTGGTTTAGAGTTTGCAAGAAAGGCATTTCACTGTACTTGTGCATGTGACATTACAACTTAACTTGAGTGACTGTAGGTTAGTTGGTGTAAAGCTCCACCTGTTGGCTGTCCGGGCAGCAGCATGACTAAATATTTGATGGTGTTGAGACAGCCTGCCAACTAACAAACACTTTATCTTGAGATCTGAGAGCTGCCATTTCAGGCCTTTCAGTTGGCAGCTGTTGTGTTTGTCTAGTCAGGTACCTCTTTTGAAAAATAACCGTCCAGCAGCTATTTTAAAGTTGTTGCATTTTAAAACGGGGCATATATTTTACTACAGTATTACCATAGATTGTCTGATGAGGAGGAGAAGAAAACCTTACTGACTGAGCATGTGATTTATGTATACTAAAGAAGTTCTCTCTCTCCTGCATTCCCTCACCTCTCTCTTCCCATCCCCTCCTCCCTCCCATCCTTTCCCTCACCTCTCTCTTCCCATCCCCTCCTCCCTCCCATCCTTTCCCTCACCTCTCTCTTCCCATCCCCTCCTCCCTCCCATCCTTTCCCTCACCTCTCTCTTCCCATCCCCTCCTCCCTCCCATCCTTTCCCTCACCTCTCTCTTCCCATCCCCTCCTCCCTCCCATCCTTTCCCTCACCTCTCTCTCCCATCCCCTTTCCCTCCCATCCTTTCCCTCACCTCTCTCCCCATCCCCTTCTCCCTCCCATCCTTTCCCTCACCTCTCTCTTCCCATCCCCTTCTCCCTCCCATCCTTTCCCTCACCTCTCTCTTCCCATCCCCTTCTCCCTCCCATCCTTTCCCTCACCTCTCTCTTCCCATCCCCTCCCTCCCATCCTTTCCCTCACCTCTCTTTCCCATCCCCTCCTCCCTCCCATCCTTTCCCTCACCTCTCTCTTCCCATCCCCTTCTCCCTCCCATCCTTTCCCTCACCTCTCTCTTCCCATCCCCTTCTCCCTCCCATCCTTTCCCTCACTTCTCTCTTCCCATCCCCTCCTCCCTCCCATCCTTTCCCTCACCTCTCTCTTCCCATCCCCTTCTCCCTCCCATCCTTTCCCTCACTTCTCTCTTCCCATCCCCTCCTCCCTCCCATCCTTTCCCTCACCTCTCTCTTCCCATCCCCTTCTCCCTCCCATCCTTTCCCTCACCTCTCTCTTCCCATCCCCTCCTCCCTCCCATCCTTTCCCTCACCTCTCTCTTCCCATCCCCTTCTCCCTCCCATCCTTTCCCTCACCTCTCTCTTCCCATCCCCTTCTCCCTCCCATCCTTTCCCTCACCTCTCTCTTCCCATCCCCTTCTCCCTCCCATCCTTTCCCTCACCTCTCTCTTCCCATCCCCTCCTCCCTCCCATCCTTTCCCTCACCTCTCTTCCCATCCCCTTCCACCTCTCTCTCTCTCTATCTATCTATAGCTGCGGGAGGGCAGTGTGGTGATGGGCCTGCAGAGAGGGGAGGACTCCACCCTGTCCCGGGTAGAGGAGGTGACAGTGAATGACGGAGACTGGCACCATCTACAGCTGGAGCTGAAGGGCGTCCCGGGAGGCGCGCCCAGACACAATGCTGTGCTCTCCTTCGACCATGGACTCTACACGGTGAGACACTGTTAGAAGACAAACTGTCGCTTCTGTATTTTAATTACATTTAATTGAAATGCTGTATGTATGTATTCAGGGCAGTTACCATGTGTTATGTACTTAGGCCAGTATGTAGACCGCCAGTCAGCTGAGTGTATATGAATGTATCTAATGTGTGTGATCTGATCTACATATCCAGGCCAGTATGGAAGTGGATAATAAGCTGAAGGGGGCGAAGGTCAAGACTCTGAGTGTCGGGGGCATCACTGGGGCTGATGGGAAAATACATCACGGCTTCCGTGGTTGTGTCCAGGTCAGTTCTCTTTTCATCACTCATTCTCTCTCTCTTACACACACACACACACACACACACACACACACACACACACACACACACACACACACACACACACACACACACACACACACACACACACACACACACACACACACACACACACACACACACAGAGTATTTATTGTCTGAGTGTGTTCTGCCTGCTGTGTGTGTGTTCCTCAGGGTCTGCTTGTGGGGGAGACCTCCTCCAGCTCCGTGCCTCTCAGCATGTCTCAGGCCAGGAGGGTGAACATGGAGCAGGGCTGCAGCGTACCAGACCCCTGTGTCTCTAACACCTGCCCCTCCAACAGCTACTGCAGTGATGACTGGGACAGCCACTCCTGTACCTGCCTCACCGGTCAGTCTGCCAACCATCATCATCCTCTTCCTCGTCATCATTGTCTTTATCCTCATAATTCAATTTTACAACCATATAATACAACCATATTGCCTTATGTTGATCCCTCCCAAGCATAACTTATGAATGTATATTGTGTTGTTTACCTGTCAGGTTACTATGGCGATAACTGCATAGACATATGTGCACTAAACCCCTGTGAGCACCAATCAGCTTGCACCAGGAAGGCTAGCTCCTCCCGTGGCTACACTTGTGACTGTCCCAGCAACCACTTTGGGCAGTACTGCGAGAGAAAGTGAGTAGGATCCTTTTGGTCCATATGACTATAAAGAAAACTATCAGAGTGTATTTGTGGTCCGTGTTTCTGACTGTATGTGTCCCTCCTTAGGACTGACCTGCCGTGTCCCAGGGGTTGGTGGGGACATAAGACCTGTGGTCCCTGTGACTGTCAGACAGACAGGGGCTTCGATGCCGACTGCAACAAGACCAGCGGGGAGTGCCGCTGCAAGGTCAGCTAACTACTGAGTCTCAATGTCAGGATGTTGGACAGGGGCGATGGGTGAAACTGCACTGTGGGCTACTTTCATCCCTACCTCCCTCCCTCCCTTTTCTGTTCCCTCCCCGTCCATCTCTCTCTCTATCCCACTCCCTCTTCTCAGGATAACCACTACCGTCCAGAGGCCAGCGAGGCATGTCTGCTGTGTGAGTGTTACCCAGTGGGCTCCGTCTCGCGAGCGTGTGAGAGAGAGAGTGGCCAGTGCCAGTGTAAACCAGGGGTCATTGGGCGCCAGTGTGACCGCTGTGACAACCCATTTGCTGAGGTGTCGCCCAATGGCTGTGAAGGTCAGCATTACCATACGTCACATGCTTCAGAAAACTGCATCATGGTTGAAATGTATCTGTAGCCCAGAATGATTCATTTAGTTCACTAATTTAGTAAATTAATGGTTATAGAAGGCCTTTTTAAAAAAATGTTGTGCCAAGTGAACATTAAAGGTGCAATGTGCATAAATCGCTCAGCCATTTCCTGGTTGCTGAAATTCTAATAGTTTGCCTAATTTCAGTTATGTGACAAAACAAGTATGGAAAATCATTGTACCGTCTAAACTGCTGTGAAATATCTTTTCAATAACCAAAAATATATTATTTTCAGCTGTTTTAATATGGTGTACAAAACTGAAAGTAAAAGACACGAAAACTAAACTTCAGAACGGGAAGCATAGAAATAGTGCACAAACAAACTTGCTTTCAATGAGAATGACAGATCTATAACTCACATTTCTATGTGAATTTGGTCGGGTAGCCTAAAAGTGACATATTGCAGCTTTAATAATTATCTGCCATGCATACAGTTACGCCTGGACAATTAATTGAATCAGCTTTCCTTCTCTCCCTCTTTCTCTCCCTCTCTCTTTCTACCTCCCTCTCTCTTTCTATCTCAGTGATCTATGACAGTTGTCCCCAGGCGATAGAGGCTGGGATCTGGTGGCCTAGGACAAAGTTTGGTCTCCCTACAGCTGTCTCCTGTCCCAAGGGATCTATTGGTATGATGACTCTGTGGCTTAGCTAATACAGTATACTACATAGCATATATAATAATTACCATTTCTATAATGGAATGGTTGAAACTCTCTTTAGGTCTGCCTCATGCACATTCCCTCCTTCTCTCTTACTCTCTCAGGTACAGCTGTCCGCCACTGTGATGAACACAAGGGATGGCTGCCCCCCAACCTCTTCAACTGTACCTCTGTCACCTTCACCAAACTCAAAGCCCTGGTGTGTACAGCTCCTCTACAGCTCGCTCACATTTATATGGATCAATTCACTTCAGTGACAAATGCTATTAAGTTGAGTGATGAACTGATTTTAGCAGAGTTGGTGCCTTTTTATTTAACTTTTATTTTAATTTAACAGGGATTCACCATTGAGACCACGGTCTCGTGTGTGTGTGTGTGTGTGTGTGTGTGTGTGTGTGTGTGTGTGTGTGTGTGTGTGTGTGTGTGTGTGTGTGTGTGTGTGTGTGTGTGTGTGTGTGTGTGTGTGTGTGTGTGTGTGTGTGTGTGTGTGTGTGTGTGTGTGTGTTATTTTAATGGACGAAAAATGTGCTTTTCTTTAAAAAACAAGGACATTTCTAAGTGACCCCAAACTTTTGAACGGTAGTGTACATCATACCGTAGCAGTCCAACGTTTGGACACACCTACTCATTCAAGGGGTTTTCTTTATTTTTACTATTTTCTACATTGTAGAATAATATTGAAGACATCAAAACTATGAAATAACACATATAATCATGTAGTAACCAAAAAAGTGTTAAACAAATTAAATATATATTTTATATTTGAAATTCTTCGAAGTAGCCACCCTCTGCCTTGATGACAGCGATGCACGCTCTTGGCATTCTCTCAACCAGAATTGTAAATAAATCACAGACAGTGTCACCAGTAAAACTCCACCACACCACCTCCTCCATGCTTCATGATGGGAACCACACATGCGGAGATCATCTGTTTACCTACTCTGTGTCTCACAAAGACACTGCAGTTGGAACCAAAAATCACACATTTTTTGGACTCATTGGCGCCAAGAAAGTCTCCTCTTCTTATTGGTGTACTTTAGTAGTGGTTTCTTTGCAGCAATTCAACCATGAAGACCTGATTCACACAGTCTCCTCTGAACAGTTGATATTGAGATGTGTCTGTTACTTGAACTCTGTGAAGCATTTATTTGGACTGCAACTTCTGAGGCTGGTAACTCTAATGAACTTATCCTCTGCAGCAGAGGTAACTTTGGGTCTTCCTTTCCTGTGGCGGTCCTCATGAGCGCCAGTTTCATCATAGAGCTTGATGGTTGTTGCGACTGCACTTGAAGAAACTTTCAAAGTTCTTGAAATTTTCGGGAGTTGACTGACCTTCATGTCTTAAAGTAATGATGGACTATTGTTTCCTTTTGCTTATTTGAGCTGTTCCTGCCATAATTTGGACTTGGTCTTTTACCAAATAGGGATCTTCTGCACACCACCTCTACCTTGTCACAACACAACTGATTGGCTCAAACGCTTAATGTAATGGCATATTTCTATCTATTCCATCCAATAAATATGGGACTATTTCGGACAAACACTCACAGCAGGTTTTAATGCACATCTGTAGAGATGATGGCAGTGTGGCGGATTGCAAGTTCACAAACAAAGGGATGCTTCTTCGTTCAAGCATATCAATGTAGACTTTCTAATATAAAAGATAGGAAAACTTAAATGTTCCTTATAATTCCTCTAATTCTAATAACTTATAAGAGCAATAAATTAAGTCTATTGTGCGCAGTAAATTCAAGATATCATGCGAGCAAGTGCGGTCAAATAACTACACCGCTCCCCCGTCGAACCAAGACTCCTCCTCGTAGGCCCGACTTCCTCCCTCAAATAACCTTTCCTCCTCCCGTAGCCACTGCACTGGCCGCAAGGGGGGTATTCATCTCCAATAATGGCTTCACACTAATACTTTGACTAATAATGCTCTGGTTATTGTATACAAATACAAATGGGCTATTTGGCTTTAACATTTCGGCCCCTAATTGTACAATGCACAAAATGCATAATCAATTACCTAAAATATTTCAAGTGGAGGCCATAATAAAAACAAATATACTGCATCAGAGCGTAATCGTAATTCATAATTGTCTAAGGTCCTGTATAGACATAGATGTATGGTTGTATGTGGGCGCGTGTCGGTGAAGAATCCATAGTTCATGAGCTCGACATCTTGGGTTGCATGTCACCTAAAGATGGTTGCCTAAATGAGTCTGCCTCAATGACAGAGCTTGGTGATGGGCCTGACTAAAATGCTAGTCTTTGTCTTAACTAACATGCTCCGGACTAGGCCTTTAGTCCCTGGCAGGGCCTTCACCACGCGTCCCATTAACCTTGAATTTCTTGGAGCTGTCTCATCCATGATGACGACCAGGTCTCCAGGAGGGAATTTTCTCCTAGGATTATTCCACTTGCTCCTTTCCTGCATCAATGGGAGATATTCCCTAACCCACCTCTTCCAGAAGAGATCAGCAATGTACTGCACTTGCCTCTCCACCTTCTCCTGGAGTACAGGTCTCCTCTCTGGAATAGCCTGGGGGGCATGATGGGTTTTGCCCTCAGTAGAAGCAGGTGGTTAGGAGTGAGAGGCTATAGGTCGTTGGGGTCGTTGGTCATCGTTGTTAATGGCCTGTCATTTATGATTGCCTCGACCTCGCACAGAGCTGTTTGCAAAGCCTCGTCTTCCGGTGCTTGTTCTTAGAGGCTTGATGCTAGAATCTTCTTCACTGGCCAAATCAGCCTTTCCCATACTCCTACATGGTGGGCTCCTGAGGGAGGGTTGATGCTAGAATCTTCTTCACTGGCCAAATCAGCCTTTCCCATACTCCTCCATGGTGGGCTCCTGAGGGAGGGTTGATGCTAGAATCTTCTTCACTGGCCAAATCAGCCTTTCCCATACTCCTCCATGGTGGGCTCCTGAGGGAGGGTTGATGCTAGAATCTTCTTCACTGGCCAAATCAGCCTTTCCCATACTCCTCCATGGTGGGCTCCTGAGGGAGGAATGATGCTAGAATCTTCTTCACTGGCCAAATCAGCCTTTCCCATACTCCTCCATGGTGGGCTCCTGAGGGAGGGTTGATGCTAGAATCTTCTTCACTGGCCAAATCAGCCTTTCCCATACTCCTACATGGTGGGCTCCTGAGGGAGGGTTGATGCTAGAATCTTCTTCACTGGCCAAATCAGCCTTTCCCATAGTCCTCCATGTTGGGCCACTGGCCAAATGGGTGGGCTCCTGAGGGAGGGTTGATGCTAGAATCTTCTTCACTGGCCAAATCAGCCTTTCCCATACTCCTCCATGGTGGGCTCCTGAGGGAGGAATGATGCTAGAATCTTCTTCACTGGCCAAATCAGCCTTTCCCATACTCCTCCATGGTGGGCTCCTGAGGGTGGGCTCCTGAGGGTTGATGCTAGAATCTTCTTCACTGGCCAAATCAGCCTTTCCCATACTCCTCCATGGTGGGCTCCTGAGGGAGGAATGATGCTAGAATCTTCTTCACTGGCCAAATCAGCCTTTCCCATACTCCTCCATGGTGGGCTCCTGAGGGAGGAATGATGATAGAATCTTCTTCACTGGTCAAATCAGCCTTTCCCATACTCCTCCATGGTGGGCTCCTGAGGGAGGAATGATGCTAGAATCTTCTTCACTGGCCAAATCAGCCTTTCCCATACTCCTACATGGTGGGCTCCTGAGGGAGGGTTGATGCTAGAATCTTCTTCACTGGCCAAATCAGCCTTTCCCATGCTCCTCCATGTTGGGCTCCTGAGGGAGGGTTGATGCTAGAATCTTCTTCACTGGCCAAATCAGCCTTTCCCATACTCCTACATGGTGGGCTCCTGAGGGAGGGTTGATGCTAGAATCTTCTTCACTGGCCAAATCAGCCTTTCCCATACTCCTCCATGGTGGGCTCCTGAGGGAGGAATGATGATAGAATCTTCTTCACTGGCCAAATCAGCCTTTCCCATACTCCTCCATGGTGGGCTCCTGAGGGAGGAATGATGCTAGAATCTTCTTCACTGGCCAAATCAGCCTTTCCCATACTCCTCCATGTTGGGCTCCTGAGGGAGGATTGATGCTAGAATCTTCTTCACTGGCCAAATCAGCCTTTCCCATACTCCTCCATGGTGGGCTCCTGAGGGAGGAATGATGCTAGAATCTTCTTCACTGGCCAAATCAGCCTTTCCCATACTCCTCCATGGTGGGCTCCTGAGGGAGGAGTGAACGACCATTTTACTCCAACGTTCAGTAATGTATTCTGGATCTTCTTGTGATCCAGTTCCTTTCGAGCCCCTGCTAGCTCCCTTTGTGCACCCACAAAATATGTACAGTTATCAGTCCCGATACTAGACACGGGCCTCTTCGGCAGATACATCTACGCAAGCGTTAATGCAGGAAGCTGTGTCTAAGTAGCTAGCAAGATCTAGATGGATGGCACGACAAACAAGGCAGGTAAAAATCACACGCCGTCGCTTCACAAAAGAGCAGCCTTGCTTGATCTTTGTAGGCCCAAAGTAGCCCATACCCACATGGGTAAAGGGTGGCAGGTCAGGGGTCACATGGTTCTGTGGAAGGTCAGACATCTTTTGTTCTCCAGCTTTGGCCTGTATACGCCTACAGAAGACACAGCTCTTGATGATCTTTCTTGCCAATGAATTCCCACAGGGCATCCAAAAGCATTGGCTAAGTCTGGACAGCATACGGCCCCTCCCACAATGATCAATCTGCTCATGAATCTATCGTGGGAATCTTTTGTCAGTATCATGGGGTTCTTCAGCTCCATAGGCATGGATCCTTTACTTATCCATCCTCCTACTCTCAGCAGGCCTTAATCCATGATTGGGTCCATCTACCGTTTCCTTTAGCACATTGTCTCCCTTTATCTTCAGGTGCTGCTTCTGATCGTAACAGATTATTGCTTTCTCAGCTACCTACATGTCCTCCGAAGTGAGGCTTTGTGTCTTGACAGACAGCTTGAGCTGGGTAGAGGGGGTAATTCAAAATATTCTGTTCTGGCTTGACCCTCACTAATTTTAAACATCAGCTATCTGATCAGCTAACCAATCGCTGCAGCTGTACACAGCCCATCTGTAAACAGCCCATCCAATCTACCTACCTCATCCCCATATTGTTTTGATTTACTTTTTTGCTCTTTTGCACACCAGTATGTCTACTTGCACATCATCATCTGCTCATCTATCACTCCAGTGTTCATTTCCTATATTGTAATTACTTCGATTACTATGGCCTATTTATTGCCTTACCTCCTCTCTCCTCTGTCACGCTCACACTATTTATAGTGACATCCTTCCTTACCTCGGGGTCATCCTGAGGGATAGAGCCCAGCTGTGGATTCTTTGGCCATTGTGTTTATGGTTTCTCCAAAAACTCTGGTCCTGCCAGCCATCTTGAATTCAGAAAGGTCTCAATGTTCAGGCCACGTGAGGCGCCGTCAGCTGGGTTCTGTTTTGTATTGATGTATCTCCACTGCTCTCCTCTTGACGGATCACGAATCACAGAGACTCGGCTTGCTACAAAGGTATGGAATCTTGTAGTCTTGTTGTTGTTATATTTCAGTACTGACTGGCTGTCTGTCCAGAAAGTCGAGTCTTGTAGTCTTGTTGTTGTTATATTTCAGTACAGACTGGCTGTCTGTCCAGAAAGTCGAGTCTTGTAGTCTTGTTGTTGTTATATTTCAGTACAGACTGGCTGTCTGTCCAGAGAGTCGAGTCTTGTAGTCTTGTTGTTGTTATATTTCAGTACAGACTGGCTGTCTGTCCAGAAAGTCAAGTCTTGTAGTCTTGTTGTTGTTATATTTCAGTACAGACTGGCTGTCTGTCCAGAAAGTCGAGTCTTGTAGTTCAATCTGTAGCTCCATTCTGAGCATCTGATCTACTTCACACAGCTGATGTTGATGCTGAGAGTTCCAGCCTGGGGATTGTCATCTGCTTAATTGGCATCACTCTGGACCCAGAACAAATGCAATGTGAACCTTTTCTTCTTCGCCTGTGAGCCTCAAGTAGCTTGCAGTTCCGTAGACTTGTTCACTTGCGTCACAGAAATGATGCATCTTAGTAGTTTTAACTGGACCAAAGTTTTCAGGCTTCATGCCCCCTTCACCTGGACTCTAGAAAGCTGATCCAACTCTGAGAGCCATCTTTGCAATGGTTTACAGAGTTCCTATGGGAAACCTAGTGGATCGTAGACTGCCATTACAGTTGAGAGGATACCTCTTCTGGTAGCTGGTCAGCCGTTGATCATGACTCGGTAGGTGAATAGGTCATTCTCAATGTTCCATTGAATACCAAGCGCTCGAATGCTAACTTTTTTCTGTCGAGATCCAGTTCCTTTATCTGCTTGGCTTTATGTTCATCAGGGAGGGAGGCCAATATAGCATGGCTGTTACTGACCTATTTGGTCAACTTATATCCACCTTGAGAGCATAGGTCCCTGATATCTCTTGTGAGAGCTACAGTTGAAGTCGGAAGTTTACATACACTTAGGTTGGAGTCAATAAAACTCATTTTTCAACCATTACACAAATTTCTTGTTAACAAACTATAGTTTTGGCAAATTGATTAGGACATCTACTTTGTGCATGACACAAGTCATTTCTCCAACAATTGTTTACAGACAGATTATTTCACTTATAATTCACTGTATCACAATTCCAGTGGGTCAGAAGTTTACATACACTAAGATGACTGTGCCTTTAAACAGCTTGTAAAATTCTAGAAAATGATGTCATGGCTTTAGAAGCTTCTGATAGGCTAATTGTCATAATTTGAGTCAATTGGAGGTGTACCTGTGGATGTATTTCAAGGCCTACCTTCAAACTCAGTTCCTATTTGCTTGACATCATGCGAAAATCTAAAGAAATCAGCAAAAAAATTGTAGACTTCCACAAGTCTGGTTCATCTTTGGGAGCAATTTCCAAACACCTGAAGGTACCATGTTCATCTGTACAAACAATAGTACGCAAGTATAAACACAATCCCAGAACAACAGCAAGGACCTTGTGAAAATGCTGGAGGAAACCGGTACAAAAGTATCTATATCCACTGTAAAACAAGTCTTATATCGACATAACCTGAAAGGCCACTCAGCAAGGAAGAAGCCACTGTTCCAAAACCGCCATAAGAAAAGACAGACTACGGTTTGCAACTGCACATGGGGACAAAGATCGTACTTTTTGGAGAAATGTCCTCTGGTTTGATGAAACAAAAATATAACTATTTGGCCATATTGACCATCGTTATGTTCGGAGAAAAAAGGGGGAGGCTTGCAAGCCGAAGAACTTCTACAAACCTGACTCCGTTACACCACCTCTGTCAGGAGGAATGGGCCAAAATTCACCCAACATATTGTGGGAAAGGATTAAATGTCAGGAATTGTGAAAAAACTGAGTTTAAATGTATTTGGCTAAGGTGTATGTAAACTTCCGACTTCAACCGTGTGTGTGTGTGTGTGTGTGTGTGTGTGTGTGTGCGCGCACGCACGCACGCACGCACGCACGCACACACGCACACACACACGCACACACGCACGCACACACGCACACACGCACACATCATCAAACGTGTAAAATGTTGCTTTAAGAATGTTCTCCCTTCCCCGGTCCAGTCGGAGAAGTTGGCCCGTAACATGTCTCTCCTGGACTCTGGGCATGTCCAGCAGACTGCAGCCATGTTGGCCAACGCCACGCTACACACGGTGGAGTTCTACGGTAGTGATGTAAGGGTGGCCTACCGCCTCACCCAGAGCCTTCTGAAGTACGAGAGCCACCAGCAGGGCTTCAGCCTGACCGCTACACAGGACGTCCTATTCACTGAGGTAACACAATAATACACAACACAGCACAATGCTGCACAGTGTAACACACCACCATGCAGCACAGGATAGGGCAACACATGGCAGCACACAACAGTTGAATGCACAGCGTAATACCACATGACACAGTACAACATAAATCTCAGATCAACTCTGTAGACATTTGCCCAACACCACCCTATGCCAGTCTGTCTCTCTGACCCCCTGCCTTACTCCCTCTATCAGAACCTGGTGCGGGTGGGCAGTGCCATCCTGTCCCCGGGCACACGGCCACACTGGGAGCTGATCCAGCAGACGGAAGGGGGCACGGCGGCCCTGCTGCGCCAGTTTGAACAGTACGCCAACACCCTGGCACAGAACATGAGGAAGACCTACCTCAGCCCCTTCACCATCGTCACTCCACACATAGGTGAGGGTAGTCTTCTGTGGTATGCCATTGTAGAAATATGGGAGTGATGATGATCGCTTAATGCAAAATAAGTTAGAGATATGCACAGCATGTTGTAGTTTGTTTATCAGCTGGAATATATGTGTTCATTATTCTTCCATGAGCGTTGAAGGATAAACTGAACGTCTAACCAGTTATCTCTTTGTTGTGGTTTGTCTAACCTACCCTTCCTGTGTTGTGTGTTCTCTCCACAGTCATCTCAATAGATCGCCTCCAGAAGATGAACTTTCCCGGAGCCAAACTCCCTCGCTACCAGTCTCTGAGAGGACTGAGGCCTCAGGACCAGGAGACGGCCGTCACCCTCCCCGACTCCGTCTTTGAGCCACCCATGGAGACCAAGGGCCACCGCCACCTGGACACCTTCCCAGAACCCTTCCTGAGGAACCACACGTCCAACAGGAAGAGGCGCCATAGAGGTCCTGACGACCCCGAGCAGGAAGCCATCGCTAGTGTGATCATCTTCCACAGCCTGGCCTCACTTCTGCCTGAGAGCTACGACCCTGATAAGAGGAGTCTGAGGTGAGACCAAGAGAGACTGAGATCTGATTCCATATTAACATACATACAGTTGAAGTCGGAAGTTTATATACACTCAGGTTGGAGTCAATAAAACTTGTTTTTCAGCTACTCCACAAATTTCTTGTGAACAAACTATAGTTTTTGCAAGTCGGTTAGGACATCTACTTTGTGCATGACACAAGTCATTTTTCCAACAATTGTTTACAGACAGATTATATCACTTATATTTCACTGTATCACAATTCCAGTGGGTCAGAAGTTTACATACACTAAGTTGACCGTGCCTTTAAACAGCTTGGAAAATTCCAGAAAATTATATCATGGCTTTAGAAGCTTCTGATAGGCTAATTGACATAATTAGAGTCAATTGGAGGTGTACCTGTAGATGTATTTCAAGGCCTACCCTCAAACTCAGTGCCTCAGCCAAGACCTCCACAAGTGTGGTTCATCCTTGGGAGCAATTTCCAAACGCCTGAAGGTACCACGCTCATCTGTACAAACAGTAGTACGCAAGTATAAATGCTCTTATGGCTGCGATCCCCGTACAGGGATCAACATCAGGGGGAATCTCAGAGTGACAACTAAAAATACATCGTAACATGAAACATTCTTGAAAATGCAAGTGTCTTAAATCCTTCAAAAGATTAGAATCTTGGTAATCAAACTCCGTTTTCCGATTTAAAATAGCTATTACAGAGAACAAATGCCATGCTTTTGTTTGAGAAGAGCGATCAACAAAAAAAAAAAACATTTTCCACCACAACAGTTTTTACACATTCACATCTGAAGGTAAAATGATGACTTACATTCTGATATCTTGCTCTTATTTCTCTTGCTGAGGGTCCCATTGATCAAATGAAGTGCGGTTTTCTTTGATAAAATCCATTTTTATAGCCTAAATCGAAACATTTGGTAAACCGGTTGTGCCGTGAATTCCATCTCTATCAACTTTTTACGGAGCATTCGACGTAATTACACATAGTAAACAATCGTTTATCTAGTCATGGTTGGTTTCAGTGCATTCCTCTGGATGTTTGCAACACAGCCAAACTTGATTGTTTTTTTTTTGCGGGGAGTATTGACCGAAGTGAACTGATTTGAAGACAACGAGCAATGACTTCATTGCGCACCAATCATTTTAGCGAAGCTTCGTTGATTGACTGTATTTCTGCCCAATGACCACTGATCTTCTTGAAATCTAGCTGGGTAGATAGCCAATGAGCTGAGGTAAACGCCAGTATGTGAAGGGTATGGGTTGGACCACCATCCCTTGTTTGTAAACGCTCGCGTAACGAACTCCATTCTCATCTTGACCATCAGAGTAGTTGCAGTCACGCTTGTTACGCACAGCAATGTTTTGGAAAGTAGTATTTCGGAAAGTGTTTTTTCAACAATTTCATTGAAGACATCATGGCGAATAAATCAGGAAAAACGAAGTCCAAGTCTAAATATACAGATTTGCACCAGTTTATAGAAGAGATTGATCGGGAAAGTGAGAGAGATTTTTTTGTTTGAGGAATCTTTGAGTGTTATGATTCAAACAGGAGCTGAGGAGCTGTTTCTGCAAGGACAGGACGTACTTTACGAGGATTAAATGTCAGGAATTGTGAAAAACTGAGTTTAAATGTATGTAAACTTCCAACTTCAACTGTGTGTATGTGTGTGTGTGTGTGTGTGTGTGTATGTCTATTTTTATATGTGTGTGTGTGTAGGGGTTAAGGGAGGAAGAGAAGATGGTAAAGTATAGGTTGCTGTCTTCTATGCTAAAGTATTATTTAATGATGGTTTTGTGTGACGTCCACTAGGGTGCCCAAGCGTCCTGTCATCAACACCCCTGTGGTCAGCATCACGGTCCATGACAACGAGGAGCTGCTGCAGCACACCCTGGACAAACCAATCACTGTGCAGTTCCGCATGGTCACTGCTGAGGACCGCTCCAAACCCATCTGTGTCTTCTGGAACCACTCCATACTGTGAGTTACACACACACACACACACACACACACACACACACACACACACACACACACACACACACACACACACACACACACACACACACACACACACACACACACACACACACACACACACACACACACACACACACACACACACACTAGCTATTTGAACTTTGAGCTGTAGAAACAGGTTTTTAGAAAGGCTCTATAAAGGATTAGGTTGAAACCAATGAATCCACCATTGTATTGTTTGACTGTTTATTGTGTTTGTCAGAGCGGGGAACGGAGGCTGGTCAGCTAAAGGCTGTGAGGTGGTGTTCAGGAACAACACTCACATCAGCTGCCAGTGTTACCACATGACCAGCTTCGCTGTCCTCATGGATGTCTCCAGGAGAGAGGTGAGAGGGGCTACACGATGTATCACAAAAACACCACACAACATTCCCCTCATACTTTCAGACCTAACATTGCATACAACACTACAAAACTACTCCATATAGACTTCACATTGTAAACTTCACATAGATACCTCAATGCACCACAGGCCGGCCTCACCCAAAAGTGGTCTTGTTCACTATAATGACCAGAAAAAGCTCTGTTTAAACTTCCCCTTCTTATCTTTTCAGAACGGCGAGATCCTGCCTGTGAAGCTGGTGACGTGGAGCACGGTGGGTGTGACCCTGGTCTTCCTCTTTCTCACCACCCTCTTCCTCCTCTGCCTGCGGGCCATGCACTGCAACAAGACCAGTATCATCAACAATGGAGCCACTGCCCTCTTCATCTCCGAACTCATCTTCATCCTGGGCATTAACCTGCCAGACAACCCGGTAAACTACTGGAATAAAGTTATTCTCTATCTACCTTTAATACTGTATTTGACCTCGTGTCCCACTCTACCTCTGTTCAGCACTTCACTTTCAGTATCCTACCTTTCCTCTCATTTGTATTTGGAATAGGTGTCTGACATATGGATCTGATTCAAATCAAAGGCAAAAATAAGCAAAGCATTCAGCCCATTTTGAGGCCTGCCATATCCAGTATTATATGCTCTCTCTGTCTGTGTGTGTGTGTGTGTGTGTGTCTGTGTGTGTGTTTAGTTCATGTGCACAATCATTGCCATCTTGCTGCATTTCTTCTACCTGTGCACCTTCTCCTGGCTCTTCCTGGAGGGCCTGCACGTCTACCGCATGCTGAGCGAAATACGAGACATCAACTACGGACCCATGCGCTTTTACTACATGATCGGCTGGGGCGTGCCGGCCTTTATCACAGGTCTGAATAATACACACACACAGACACACAATGCCAACTCATCATATATCCAGTTAGACTGTAGTTATTTTATAGTTACTAGTGGTTTGTTTGTTTGTTGTGTTGTCCAGGCCTGGCGGTCGGACTGGACCCAGAGGGTTATGGGAACCCAGACTTCTGCTGGCTGTCCATGTACGACACTCTGATCTGGAGCTTGGCAGGGCCCATCGCCATGGTGGTGTTTGTGAGTGCACTCCACTTCTAATACAGTGTATTATATTACACTCATATGATATGGTGGTTGGTGTGTAATCTTTGTGTAACTTGTGTTCAATATTAGTAGCTTATTATGTAAATTATGGTGCATTAATACATTGTTTGTGTTTTCCAGATGAACATCTTCCTGTACATCCTGGCCTCCAGAGCATCCTGCTCCATTAGACACCACAGCTTTGAGAAGAAAGAGCCCCCTGTGTGAGTGTCCTGCCGCTGCCTGAATAAAAACAATAGGGAAACTACACTCATTCTGTCATTAACACAGGCATGCTGTTGTACCCCGAGGAAACATGACTACCGCACTTTAGAGACAACGGAGAGTGTGCATTGTGTCATTGAATTGAGAGTGAAGCTGCCAATTCACTAAACTCTGAAAATGCACTTATCCCAAAGTAACCTTGTGTCCTCATTTAACATGTGTGTGTGTGTGTGTGTGTGTGTGTGTGTGTGTGTGTGTGTGTGTGTGTGTGTGTGTGTGTGTGTGTGTGTGTGTGTGTGTGTGTGTGTGTGTGTGTGTGTGTGTAGCTCTGGGCTGAGGACTGCGTGTGGGGTTCTCCTCCTGGTCACTGTAACGTGTCTGTTAGCTGTACTCTCAGTCAACAGTGACATGATCATCTTCCACTACTTGTTTGCTGGATTCAACTGTCTCCAGGTAAACACTTTCTTCTCTGACTTATACCAGGAATCGGTACCTTGCTCCATTGGTTTCTTTGACTTCCTCTTCCTTTGGTCTGTCCATCCAGGGTCCCTTCATCTTCTTCTTCCGCATCGTCTTCAACAAGGATGCCAGGAAAGCCATGCGCTACTGCTGCAGCCGCAAGCGCCCAGATCACATGATCAAGTCCAAGCCCTCTGTGAGTCTCTCCCACTATATAGGGACACCAGTCATCCAAGGCCTTAGTAGAACAGGAACTAGTACAGCTATGTACAGCTGTAGGCCTCCATATCATACCTTTAGGTTTGGCCTTGTGTTACCAAGGACAATGAACTAAAGCATCAAACAAATAAAACAGAATTTGGTGTGATGACTGCCTATTAACTTATACCATGTCCCTCTCCTCCTCCTCCAGTCATATAACTGTACCAACAGCTACATGGATGGCAGACTGTACCACCTGCCGTTTGGAGACTCCAGTGTGTCTCTGAACGGCACCCTGCAGAGTGGCAAGAGCCAGCAGAGCTACGTCCCTTTTGTCCTTAGGTACGGCAAGCCCAGAGGGACATAACAGACCCCTTGGACACAAGCTGTTCAGGGCCTCCTGCATCATTGTGTATTAGAAAAAAGTTTACTTTACAAATTAATTGAAAATGTATATTTTATGATGGTCTATTATGTACAGTAAGACAAGTAGAACAGCCCTTTCAGATACACATAGTAACTTTGATTGAGGAGATGAGGGCTTTGTGTTTGTATGTCTATGTCCTGTTACAAGTCCTGTTGTGTTTTTCAGGGATGATGGTGGCCTGAATAACAGCCAAGCACACATCGCTCTGAATGAACACGGCTCACTCTTCCATGAAACTAAAGAGCATTTAGATAGTAGGTCTCCCATTCTAATGTCATTAGGATCACTGTGACTGCCTTTAGCAGAGAGGCATACAGAGGGTTATTTCATATGGTTAATATATGTATACAAACTATATATCTGTGCAATTCTCATTGGTCATCATCTTAACGTGTGTGTGCAACAACAGATCCCAACTCAGACTCTGACAGTGACCTGTCTCTGGAGGACGACCAGAGCGGCTCATACGCCTCTACACACTCCTCTGACAGCGAGGAGGAGGAGCCCTACCCACCAGAGGAATGCTGGGAAAGCATGGCCTCCAACGTGTCCAAGAGACCACACCCTCACGGTATGACCTCACACCTATAATCAACCCAGTCATCCACACTCTATACGACCTCATACATTCAATGCCTCACTCTCAGTAGACCACACCAACATGGTGGTTGTGTTCCCCTGCTCAGACGTTGCATGCATCAACCAATGGTTGCTGTTGGGCACCAGGTTGCTATAATGTATGATGTGGTTAGCTGATTTGTAAAATACCTATCTAGGTGTTGTAAGATTTGGCATGCGTCAGCAACACTTTGGCAGAGGAACGCGCCCGATTTGTCACCACAGCCCCATCATCCACTGTGTGACCTCAGACCTTCTTGATAATACTGCTCCCACACTTTTAACAGTTCACCACACCCAAACAGCACACACTGACCAGACCTTCAATAGACTATACCTACACTGTATACAATTGTCCAGGTGTAAATAAATCCACCTCTGAGCAATACATGAATGTTATGAATTTGACCATAGGTTACACCATCATTTAATGCATCAAGCATTTAAGATGTAGTCTTAAAATTGTTCCCCAGATAACAACCTGAGTAAGCTGTACTGGCCAGTGGAGTATATGACGACAGCCAGCAACAGTGAGGGCCTCGGGGGAGCAGACAGGCTGAAGACAGAGTCTCTGGCCAACACTGAGCTGGGCCAGACTCGGGACACCCGAGGCATGCCAAGCGAAAGGCCAGGGGACAAGGCAGGTAGCTATGGGAAGGATAACTTGATGCTGCTACTTCCCAGTCTGCCCAACCTCAATGCACACCCACAGAAAGGTTAGCAACAAAACTGAACATCCACACTGCTGCAACATTCCTCCACATGTTGTTAGTTCAACTGTATATCTCTGTAGGGGTGGGCTTTCCAGAACTTTGGAATTGTTTGAGAGGATGTGTCTTCAAATTCAGGAATCCTGAAGAAGAAGCAGCTCTCCCCCATCGCAGAGAGAAATGGTATCAACCGCATCCATAACGAGCTGTCAAAGAACGCGCCGGGCCACGCCTCCTCTCAGGGCTCCTCCTCCAGTGAGAGCCGAGGGGGCCGGGCCAAACCCAGCCTACCAGATCAGCTGAATGGTGTCGGCATGAGCATCAAGGCGGGAACAGTAGACGGTGACTCGTCAGGATCAGAGTGAGTGTCATCCAACACAGAGCACCAGACACAAAGCAGGTTCAAGCATAATACACAGAATACACATAATACACAGAATACACAGAATACACAATGTCATAGAATCAAAGCAATAGCTTTAGATGGAAGTTAAGAGATTTCTCAGTACTTATGTATTTAAATGTTGTTTCATATGTTGCTGGATACAGTATGTTACATTTTCTGTTGATCAGTCTGCCAGGTTGATGTGTGAGAATTGATGTCCCACTGAATGTATCTTGAGCACCCCCCCCCCCCCCCCCCCCCCATCACCATTGTGTGTAGTCCTCTGTCCTCCTCTATGTACTGGTGATGTCAGCATGCTGGCTTGTCAATAGTCCAAAACAAAACAGCACCTTCACATTCTCATCAATGAGCTCAGACACCAATAATGTCAAGCAACTTCCGTGATCAGGTGATTTTATTCTATTGCAAGCATTTCGCTACACTCGCATTAACATCTGCTAACCATGTGTATGTGACAAATAACATCTGATTTGATTATTGGGAACTAAATACTGTTCCATAAACAGAGGGACTTTTAGTAAAAGCTGATTTCAACAAGTTAGATTGTATATTAACACGTTTTGTTGAGCTTTTATTGCTACCATATTACAAGCGGCTTTAAAGCTGGAATCAGCAGTTGAAACGTAACAAAGCGTACTCCCAGCGCCTGTTTTGTTACAAAGCTGAGGGATGGGGCTAGAGAAATGTACATTCATAGAGCTATGGATGCAAGGACTGACCATCCATGATATCAAAAGTATCATTTTAACTATGTTTTAATGCTATATAGTGTTTGAAAACATTTAATTTGTTTACAAACATTGGAATAATAATAATAATAATATATAATAATAATAATAACAATAATAATAATTATAATATAATATAATAATAATAATATAAATAATATAATAAATAATAATAATATAATAATATAATATAATAATAATAATAATAATATATATATGCTATTTAGCAGACGCTTTTATCCAAAGCGACTTACAGTCATGTGTGCATACATTCTACGTATGGGTGGTCCCGGGGATCGAACCCACTACCCTGGCGTTACAAGCGCCATGCTCTACCAACTGAGCTACAGAAGGACCAGGAATGGAGGAATGAAACCAGCTGATATGATGGGGTCTGACAGTTACACTAAGCTCCTGAGGCATTTCGAAGTTCTATTCTTCAAGAATCAATAGGTACATATTATTCATTTATAGGTCAAAAAAATAGTTAGGCAATATCATTTTATTATGAAGAGTGTCTACAATGCTGAGTCTTGTAGCTTACGAACCACCCTTCTCTGTCCTTTCTCTCTCTCACTCCAAAAGCCATAGATTCTTATTCTTTCATTTTATTTACTGAAGCACTTGATCCTCATTTGAAATCAGGATCACTGTCTTCATGTCGATGGATCATTCAGCCCTTACAGCCATCCTTCACCCCTTACAACCATCCTTCACCCCTTACAGCCATCCTTCACCCCTTACTGCCATCCTTCACCCCTTACAACCATCCTTCACCCCTTACAGCCATCCTTCACCCCTTACAGCCATCCTTCACCCCTTACAGCCATCCTTCACCCCTTACAACCATCCTTCACCCCTTACAACCATCCTTCACCCCTTACAGCCATCCTTCACCCCTTACTGCCATCCTTCACCCCTTACAACCAAAATAAGAATCCCATGTGTGTGTGTGAATAATTCATTCATTTTTTTCCTGTTCCTTCTATTTTCCCTGTGTTGTGTTGTGTTTGTCACCGACACCACCCCCCCTCCCATCGCCCTGTTTTCCCAGCAGCCGCCGTAACACATATGAACAGGCTGACGGAGGGGTGTGTCTTTGCAGGTCATAGAGCCCAGCCCCTCATCGCCACGCACACTTTTCTCTGAGTGACAGGAGCTGATGTATGAGGAGACACAGAGCATTGGACTGTCCTCAACTGGAGATCCATGGAGTACCCTCTCTCTTCCCCCTCATTTTTTAAGAGGGTGCGTGTGTGTGCGAGAGAGCACGAGACCGAGCCAAACCTCAGGAGTCTCTGCACTGGCCCAGGTTTCACAGCACTGATAGAATGAGTCTCCCTCTTTAAAACATATATATATATATCATTGTTTGTTTACATACTTGAAGCAATGTACTTTTTAAAATAATTTACACTGCCTGACCAGATGTGCTGGTAGTCAACTGGAGCAGATGTTTCGTTTTATGTTTCAAACTCCGGAGATACAAAGTCCTCCTTTGGTTGTGTCATTTAGCTGTCAGATTTTAAACGTTCAGGGAATTTCCTTATCTAATTTGTAATTTCAGAAAGGGTCGCCTGTACAGTTGTTGTTTTGTTTGAGGATTGAATTGTTCTACTGAGGGCTGAGGCCAGTTTGAGTTTTGCTGCAGTGTAGAGAGGACTCACTCTTCTCCACTCCAGTCTCAGGAAGCTGCCAGCCTGAGCAGTCAGTCCAAAATGTCCCCAGACTGAACAGGAGACGGGGACAGCTCCACCCAGCTGAGTTCAGGCACTGGAGGAAAGGGACTCCTGTTGGAAGTGTGGCTGGAGAACTGGGTTGTGGACAGTGAGGCCATTGGGTCACTCAGTACTGCAATGCCTCGTATTGGACGGGCTCTGTAAACAGTTTCTCTCACTATTGACGGATGTTTAATCAAGGCAACAGGACAGCTGTCATCCAGAGGGAGAACGCCTGAGGGAGAACGCCTGAGGGAGAACGCCTGAGGGAGAACGCCTGAGGGAGAACGCCTGAGGGAGAACGCCTGAGGGAGAACGCCTGAGGGAGAACGCCTGAGGGAGAACGCCTGAGGGAGACCGCCTGAGGGAGAACGCCTGCCTTTCTCCACCACTTCGCCTTTGATTTATTACATCCTCATTGGAGGAAAAGAGTGCGCGTGTCAAGAATTTGTATAACAAGGACTTTTGATACATCTTGACTTTTGTAAAGTGTTGGGAGCAAATTTTTTGTATGAACATTGAAGATGCTCCCGTTTTTGTCCAAGGGATATTTGCCATCATTTGAATCCGTGACTAAATTACTTTGTATTTTATAGATCAGATATGAAGGACCCATTGTTTTGTCAAATACTTACTGTAATACACTTTGAAATGTATTCCAATTTTACTGTACAGAGTTGTCTGTAAAATGACATACACTAATACTTCATGCAACATATTGAATCATACTGCATAAACTGTACACACCTCAGTCAGTGCTCAAATATAACGTACACCACTACATTCCAACTATTGAAAAGCAGTTCAAGCAATGTATTGATGTGTAGGAAAGAAGCTGTTATTTCTCTTGCATATTACTTGTTTTTATGCGTCTTAAAAGGTCTTATCATTCATGTATTACTCCACAAGCACCAACACAGCCTTCATGGGAAGATGTAATAACACTACAGTTCCTGAGAGCATTGTGTTTGCACTGGTGCTCCCTAAAATGAAATGTACGGACATCTGAGAGCATTCTCCATGATACAATACCTCAACAATATGTGCCAAGTCAAGGGAATTTATGTATTGCCAATAGTTTCTTAAATGTTTTCCTCTTCTTTTTCTTACAACAACACTATGGGTAAATACAAGGTGAAGCTTGGTAAAACATTTGCTGAAGGGTTATTGAATATCAGGCCTACAAAAGAGTTCTCTCATTTTCATTACCACATTATCGGGATCCTAATGAATCACTTTGTTGAGACTCAACTGTGAAGAGCTTTATGCTCTTCACAGTAGCATACAGTTGCTACAGTATGCTACTCTCATACTCCTTATCTGGTTGGTACGAACACTTCATAATTGGAGCTCCAAGTAATCAACTGCTTAAAACCAAGACCTGTAGTAGGTTACTGATGTCAAAGCTTTAGTGATCCAGGGTAGATATGACTTGTATTTTTCTAAGATAAATGGCTTTCTAAAGGAATTTTCCAAAATGCAATGAGTAAAACAGACATGCTTTTAATACAGTGGTATTGTTTTTTATTCCTTCAGGGGAAATGGCCTCCTTAGCCTATTAAAAATATTACATAACACATGTAGTCCAAGCAGTTTGTAGTAGAATGCTGAGCTTTAGTACAGTCCAGTCATTAGAGCCCTCTGGTGCTGAACTGCTACCGAAACAACTAAAAAGCAAATAAAAATGTATTGGTCATTGCTGGTGTAGCAAAATGCTTGTAACTTCAAGAAGAATCACAGATTAGTCATTGAAATTCAAGTCTTTATTCTTTTGTGTCGTCTGTTTCAAGGGGACACTCCTTGCAGGGTAGAACATTCCCATCTTTAGTAGCTGAGGCTCCACTGCGCCAACCCAGCATAGCAGACAGTGCCCTGCCCCACCCCACCAGGGTCGCCAGCACTCCTCCCTCTGGGACCGGCTCACTGTGCCTAACCTTGGAGGATACCTGGCACTTCAGGCTCTCAATACGCTCATGGAGCTCTTTTGTCAGATGGTGGCTGGCGCCCAACTTGTACTTGTAGTCTACAGTAACACAGAGAGGAGAAGTAAAGAGATGGAGAGGACTTTCTACAGTTCATATGCTCCGATACATTGAAGTGTAGGGACACTTTGACCAGGGATTACCATTCTCAATATTTTGTAGAATCTGCAGGGTCTCCTTCTCAATCATACACACCATAGGGAGGGGAATCTGAAGAAGAGAGTTGCATGATTCAGCTTTCAGGGTCATGGACATTAAGATATCAGCAACTCTCACGACCAGCTGTACCCTTTCTACCATTGAGCTGAGGTGAAGGAATACGGTTGGGGTCTCTTACACTGGTTTTGCAGTCCAGCTCATGCTGCATGATCATGGCCTTGCGTCTGGGGTCATCGGTCAGGCAGTTGATATGGTAGCCTCTCCGATGGGCCATCTTCCACTTGCTGATATACTTGGTGGTTCCCCAGATAGAAAGCATCCGGGCAAAGGAATCCTCCTCTGTGGCGCACAACAATGGTTACTTACATCATTGGTACTTCAGAATAGTGGGGGAGAAATGTTACTGGTGATAATACTCACTTACCCTTCTCCTTGGGTTGGGCTGCAGGCCCTGCCTAATGAAAGAGGAACACGTACCTAAACTGTATGTGATGACATCCCTGATATCAAATGTACAGTGCCTTGCGAAAGTATTCGGTCCCCTTGAACTTTGCAACCTTTTGCCACATTTCAGGCTTCAAACATAAAGATATAAAACTGTATTTTTTTGTGAAGAATCAACAAGTGGGACACAATCATGAAGTGGAACGATATTTATTGGATATTTCAAACTTTAACAAATCAAAAACTAAAAAAATTGGGCGTGCAAAATTATTCAGCCCCCTTAAGTTAATACTTTGTAGCTCCACCTTTTGCTGCGATTACAGCTGTAAGTCGCTTGGGGTTTGTCTCTATCAGTTTTGCACATCGAGAGACTGAATTTTTTCCCCATTCCTCCTTGCAAAACAGCTCGAGCTCAGTGAGGTTGGATGGAGATCATTTGTGAACAGCAGTTTTCAGTTCTTTCCACAGATTCTCGATTGGATTCAGGTCTGGACTTTGACTTGGCCATTCTAACACCTGGATATGTTTATTTTTGAACCATTCCATTGTAGATTTTGCTTTATGTTTTGGATCATTGTCTTGTTGGAAGACAAATCTCCGTCCCAGTCTCAGGTCTTTTGCAGACTCCATCAGGTTTTCTTCCAGAATGGTCCTGTATTTGGCTCCATCCATCTTCCCATCAATTTTAACCATCTTCCCTGTCCCTGCTGAAGAAAAGCAGGCCCAAACCATGATGCTGCCACCACCATGTTTGACAGTGGGGATGGTCTGTGTTGCTTTTACGCCAAACATAACGTTTTGCATTGTTGCCAAAAAGTTCAATTTTGGTTTCATCTGACCAGAGCACCTTCTTCCACATGTTTGGTGTGTCTCCCAGGTGGCTTGTGGCAAACTTTAAACGACACTTTTTATGGATATCTTTAAGAAATGGCTTTATTCGTGCCACTCTTCCAATAAAGGCCAGATTTGTGCAATATATGACTGATTGTTGTCCTATGGACAGAGTGTCCCACCTCAGCTGTAGATCTCTGCAGTTCATCCAGAGTGATCATGAGCCTCTTGGCTGCATCTCTGATCAGTCTTCTCCTTGTATGAGCTGAAAGTTTAGAGGGACGGCCAGGTCTTGGTAGATTTGCAGTGGTCTGATACTCCTTCCATTTCAATAGTATCGCTTGCACAGTGCTTCTTGGGATGTTTAAAGCTTGGGAAATCTTTTTGTATCCAAATCCGGCTTTAAACTTCTTCACAACAGTATCTCGGACCTGCCTGGTGTGTTCCTTGTTCTTCATGATGCTCTCTGCGCTTTTAACGGACCTCTGAGACTATCACAGTGCAGGTGCATTTATACGGAGACTTGATTACACAGGTGGATTGTATTTATCATTAGTCATTTAGGTCAACATTGGATCATTCAGAGATCCTCACTGAACTTCTGGAGAGAGTTTGCTGCACTGAAAATAAAGGGGCTGAATAATTTTGCACGCCCAATTTTTCAGTTTTTGATTTGTTAAAAAAGTTTGAAATATCCAATAAATGTCACTCCACTTCATGATTGTGTCCCACTTGTTGTTGATACTTCACAAAAAAATAGTTTTATATCTATGTTTGAAGCCTGAAATGTGGCAAAAGGTCGCAAAGTTCAAGGGGGCCGAATACTTTCGCAAGGCACTGTAGTTGTCTGGATTGGACCAAACATTACGATGTCCTAACAAAGTTACCTCTTCATCGTCATCCTCTTCATCCACACCCTCTGACTCCGTGCCACTCTGTCCCTTGTCTGACTGCACGCCGGTCCCCCCAACAAAGCCATCATCCTCCTCCTCCTCCTCCTCCAACTCGCTCTGTGAGTCACTGAGACCAGAGTGCAAGCATTTACCTCATGCTTTGGTATTCCAATTGTATGAGACTATATTCACTATAGTAGTGACCATATCATGGACTAGGTGAGACTACACCATTGTATTTCTATGGACTATACATACTCCAAGGTGGGCTGCTGTGCAGTGTGAGCCGTCTCAGTCTTCTCCATCCCCAAACCTCTGGATCACAGAAGTATAATGTAGATGTCTTCAGTAACTTAAAATAAACATTCAATGTATTATAGGTTAAACAAATGCGGTCGCTTCTTACCTACTTGGTACACAATGGCCAGGATAGTCTTGTTGCAGTTCAAAAGCACTTGAAAAATGCTGTTGTCAGCTATGACACGTTTCAGAACTCTCCTCATTCCAGAATCTTAATATTCAATTATTCTTACCATCCTAAATTTCTTCCAGGTGTTGATTCATGTCATTACATTTTAGTTTTTGTCACATGTGCAACAGGCGTATTGATAGCATCACTTCCATCTTCTGTATTAGTGTGGACAGTCTAAATTTTCCTGGGGTCGTTATCCTGCTGGCATCTAAATGATAAAGATTGGTTTATTATCAGGGAAATAGAAGTATCCTCTAAGGCTTGAGGACTGGTGCTGTGAAGATGCTGAAAACAGAACCCTATTTAAGAGTGAAGGGAAACAATTGATTATTTTTCAAAATCATTTTATTTAAAAATTTTATAAATGAATTTCATAGTATTCATAACAGAACACTCTGATAACCAGTTTAAATACAGTCTAAAATGTATATTTGTATATATAATACTGCGTTTTTTAAAACTATATTTCAAATGTTTTATCTAGTAACAATCCTATGACCAATCAGCAATTAGCATGCCAGCTAAGTCGGAAGCATAGTGTCTGCTAGAGTTTGTATACTATGCAAATACACATGGCACAAACACATTTGTCAAGTGTCAGCTTAAATAGTGTATATATAACTCCTGTAAAGGAAGAGGACAACTGTCTTTGACAATCTTTATTATTGGCCTTCCAGAAACACACTGTCATTTTTCCATAAATACAACAAAAAGTTTTTTTTTTTTGACCATAATCCTTTGCAACAGTCTGTGGTCCTCTCTGAGTTTCAGTTTGAGTCCTCCAGGCTGCTGCTCTTCTGATCTGAGCCACAATTGCAAAGCCGTACCATGATGCTTTGCAGGCTGGGCTCTACGATGCCGAGCAGTGGCCTCTGGGAAGGGTCTCCATTCCAGCAGGCCTCCATCAGCTGCCAGCATTCCTCATCAAAGTTGGCCAACCGTTCGGGTCGCGCACCTGCAAACAACATGGGCACAAATGAGGCCCGGGCAGCTCTCTAGTCCAATTCAGCTAACAGACACACAGCCCACATCTCATCCACAAATAGACACACTGTAAATCCTGGATAAAAGACAAATGTTACAACAAGAATTTGTGGGTTTGCATATCACCTTTTTTAACATTATTCCACAACTGGTCCTTGCTGGAGCATTTCTCAAAGGACTCTGGGAGTTTGACAGAGCCAGTGCAGAGGTACCAGAACAGGATTCCAAAGGCATAGACATCCACAGAATTATCATACTTTCCTGAAGAAAGAGGTGAGACTTGGGGTTTAACCAAAGAATCTAGAATAAGAGATGATGCAGCAGTGTGACCGAGTAGCAGGATAGCTGACCTGTGAAGAGCTCGGGGGCCATGTGAATGGGGGTTCCTACAATGCTGCCGGACATCATGGCCTCTGGCTTACAGAAGCCCAGGTCTGTGATCTTGGCCCGGTTCTGTTTGTCCAGCTGAGGGAGGGACAGATGACAGCACAGACGAGGAACACTTTTGGCAAGACGTGAAACTTCAGGGCCATAAATATTGGTTTCTCAGGGAATATACAGTCAAAAAAGCATACCCTTGAGTCTTCAATACAAAGAAAGTAAGTGATTTTATCCCCCAATTGTCAACTCAAAACTAAATTCCAAAAAGGTCAGTGCTCAGAGCATCCAATTTATGAGTGAAGTTAAATATTTTCCATAACTCTGTCCTAACAATACAGCTATGTGTTGTAGCCTGTGACCTCCATTTCATGAAAATGCAAACATAGTATGTCTCATTAAACATTGCCCCTTATTTTCACACATAGTTAAGTCAGTCAGAGGACACAGCAAAACAGTGATATATGAGCCAACCATCAGACTGTGTAGGCGGGGCTGGGCTATTCTTACACTACCAAGCAAGCAACACAGGTGGAATATGATGGAAATAATGAGGAATTCATTGGTGTGCGGTGCTGGAGCATTTCCACTGAGCCATGATGCCCACAGCTGAATCAGATCAACATTAGAACTGATTTGATGAATGGATAATGTAGTGATCAACGCTGGTGTTAAACATTTAGCATGAGTTGAGATGACCTTTAACCCTCACTCACCAGCACATTCTTTAGTTTGATGTCTCTGTGCAGAAGCCCCTGGCCATGCAGGAAGCGAATGCCTTCCACCACGTCCAGAGCGATCTGGAGTCTCTCCTTTAGTGATAAACCAGCCTGATAGAGAGCGAGGAGATGGGGAGGTAGGCCTCAGTGTGCCAAATCACTTATGTCATCATAAGTTCTAGATTAGGGTAAATGATAGATATGGGATTACCTTCAGGCCTGTGTAGAGATCTCTGTGAAGCCTCTCCATGATGAGCAGCACAGCAATGCTGGAGCCGCCGCCATACGTGTGGTCAATCACTGAGCCGTGCAGGTCCACCAGGCGCTCGTGTTTAGGGAGGGACCTGAGCAATAGAGAAGGTAGGAAAACAAAGGTCCTACATTTTTATATACGTCCTACCCTCTGTGTTAGTAGAAATGGTGGGGACGGGGGTTGCATTGGAATATATATTATATTGAATTCTGCTTATATCACGCTATACCAGAACAAAGATAAAGTTGAAATGCAGAGACTCCGAGGCCATTGATTGAGTGCTTTTGAAGTGACAGGCTACAGATTTACAACAGTATAAATAGGGTAATTCCCCTATGTGAATGCAGCCATACACACAGTGGTCTTAACAAAATAACCTAGTCATTCATGCAGGCTTAGAATACCGACAACTACTACAGTGAGAAGCAGCCATGAAGTTAAATCACAGCAGTCTTGCCAAACAAATAGGCCCGCTTGAAAAATCATGGTGCCCAAAAATCATGGTGCCCAGTACAGCAACACGTGACATAGCACAACGTGATCAACCAGCATAAAACTAAAACTGAGGACGCACAAGTTTCAACTGAGGGGGCTGGCCCGCAAATACAGTACCATCACTTTTCCATGGTGTATGAAATTCTTCTATCAGTCACAAGGGGGCATAGGCATCTCAGTTCCAACACTAGCATCTGTCCACAGACATGAGTGGTTACTTCTCTATGAACTGTATTAGTAAGCTGTTAGAGCAGATGATCTGTGAAATTACACAGTGAAAGGCTGCAGTTATATGAAATGAACATGCTGAGATGTACACTAAACACAGCACCAGATGCCAATTCATTGCCCTAGAGGAAAAACATCTGTCCTGGAGAGCAGAATATGTTTCGTTATCCTAGAGGGTGTTGGTTGTACCAGTACATGCATTATACAAAGAACTGTCACCACCAATAACAATAGTTTTGTTGATGACAAATGAGTCTCACCATTCCTTATTATTGGATGATTCTTTTTCACTTGACTATGGATCCATTTTGATTAATGCAAAACAAGTTCACTCAGTTGACATCCTATTTACTATTTTAGGTGTCAGCTTATTAAAGGCATGCTTTATTGAAATGATAGTCCATTCAGCAATGGTTGAGGTCCACAGGCTGGGCCAGCTCACCTGGTGTAGTGAAACTCCAGGGCCAGGTCGTTCCAGTGCTTGTCATCAGGTGGTACAACTGACTTCAGAGCGCAGGGATAGCGTCCCCCCCAGCTGTCACACAGATAGACCACTCCATACTGACCCCGCCCCAGCTCTGGCCCAAGTTTGGGCTTGCCTGCCAGGAAGAGAGAAACATGTCAACACATGTTCATACAACCAACAGTGACGTCGCCAGTGACATCAAAGTAAACTACTGGTCAACTTCATGAAAAAGTTGTTAAGTTTGTCAGTCAGAAATACAAATTTGTGTTATTGTACTGTGACTGGTATAGGTTCTGGGCCTTTTTAGCACGTGAGAGCATGGAACCCAGACAGAGTGATTACTGTCACTGCCAGAGCTCAAAGCCCAGTGGATAGAGCAGCTATTATGTGTGTGTCTCACCATGCAGTAGCACGTCTCGGAGAGAGCGGCTCTCCAGAGACAGGCGGGCCAGCCGCGGGGCGTGGTCCTTCCTCACACGCAGCCACAGGTCCTCAGTACGCTCCAACCGCCCCGTGTGGCCTTCCTCCAGCTACACAAACATACGTCATTGGTTAAAATGAAACCAACAAATGTTAACGACACTCCAGATACTTGTAAACTCATAAGATCATCATAAGAGTACAAAACTGCAAACAGAAAAATAATCTAGGATTAGAAATCAGATAAATCATAAATAATTCTGTCAAACACAGGCCAAATAAGCCATGTTTTCCACATATAATGTTTTAATCTGTAATATGGCATCCTAGTTCAAACTGGGTTTTGCTGAAACCACTGTGATACTTAACGAGGGTCTTTATCAATGATGGGAATCACATTGTCAGTCATGTGGGAAGAACCATCACATACATTTGGGGTGGCAGGGTAGCCTAGTGGTTAGAGCATTGGACTAGCAACCGGAAGGTTGTGAGTTCAAACCCCCGAGCTGACAAGGTACAAATCTGTCGTTCTGCCCCTGAACAGGCAGTTAACCCACTGTTCCCAGGCCGTCATTGAAAATAAGAATGTGTTCTTAACTGACTTGCCTGGTTAAATAAAGGTAAAATTAAAAACAGTTTGACCATTGAGATCAAAGGTCAAAGAAGGTCAAGCAGAAAATCTTACTTGTTTACAACACAAAATCTGTAACTGGAGAGTTGCTGAAGTTCATTTGCACACACTGTATACAGATTTTTATAATGTGTTTACGTTTGTTTATCCCCATGTGTAACTCTGTTGTTGCACTGCTTTGCTTTATTTTTGCCAGGTCACAGTTATAAATGAGAAGTTGTTCTCAACAGGCCTACCTAGTTAAACATAAGTGAAATAAAAAAATTAAGTGAGACATTGCCAGGTTAAGTCCCAAGAGCTACCGTAAAGAGAGAACCTGGCAAAACTGGTTGAAATTACAGTACCAATCAAAGGTTTGGACAAACCTAATCATCCAAGGGTTTTTCTTTATTTTACGATTTTCTCAATTTTAGAATAATAGTGAAGACATCAAAACTATGAAATAACACATGGAATCATGTAGTAACCAAAAAACAGAAACAAATCAAAATATATTTTAGATTCTTCAAAGTAGCCATCCTTTGCCTTGACAGCTTTGCACACGCTTGGCATTCTCTCAACGAGCTTCATGAGGTAATCACCTGGAATGCTTTTCCAACAGTCTTGAAGGAGTTCCCACATATGCTGAGCACTTGTTGGCTGCATTTCCTTCACTCTGCGATCCAACTCATCCCAAACCATCTCAATTGGGTGGAGGTCGGGTAATTGTGGAGGCCTGGTCATCTGATGCAGCACTCCATCACTCTCCTTCTTGGTCAAATAGCCCTTACACAGCCTGGAGGTGTGTTGGGTCACTTTCCTGTTGAAAGACAAATGATAGTCCCACTAAGCACAAACCAGATGGGATGGTGTATCGCTGCAGAATTCTGTGGTAGCCATGCTGGTTAAGTGTGCCTTAAATTCTAAATAAATCACCAACAGTGTCACCAGCAAAGCACCCCCACACCATCACACCTCCTCCTCCATACTTCACGGTGGGAACCACACAAGTGGAGATCACCCAATCACCTATGCTGCGTCTCACAAAGACACGGCGGTTGGAACCAAAAATCTCAAATTTGGACTCATCAGACCAAAGGACATATTTCCACTGGTCTAATGTCCATTGCTTGTGTTTCTTGGCTCAAGCAAGTCTCTTCTTATTATTGGTGTCCTTTAATAGTGGTTTCTTTGCAGCAATTTGACCATGAAGGCCTGATTCTCCTCTGAACAGTCGAAGTTGAGATGTGTCTGTTATTTGAACTCTGTGAAGCATTTTTGGGGGCTGCAATCTGAGGTGCAGTTAACTCTAATGAACTTATCCTCTGCAGCAGAGGTAACTCTGGGTCTTCCATTCCTGTGGCTGTCCTCATGAGAGCCAGTTTCATCATAGCGCTTGGTGGTTTCTGTGATTGCACTTGAAGAAACAGTTCTTGAAATGTTCCGGATTGACTGACCTTCAAATCTTAGTGTCTTCATGTCTGTTGTTTCTATTTGCTTATTTGAGCTTTTCTTACCATAATATGGACTTGGTATTTTACCAAACAGGGCTATCTTCTGCAAACCACAATTACCTTGTCACAACACAACTGACTGGTACAAATGCATTAAGGAAAGAAATTCCACAAATGTACTTTAAACAAGGCACACCTGTTAAATTAAATGCATTCCAGGTGACTACCTAATGAATCTAGTTGAGAGAATGCAAAGCTGTCATCAAGGCAAAGGGTGGCTATATATCAAATATATTTAGATTTGTTCAACACTTTTTTTGGTTACTACATCACTCATAGTGTTGATGTCTTCACTATTATTCTACAATATAAAAAATAGTAAAAACAAAAAAACCTGGAATGAGTAGGTGTGTCCAAACTTTTGACTGGTACTTATATATCATTATTACAAACAGAGACTGGTTGAAAGAAGGTCATTGATAAGGTCATTTCAAACCGTTTTTCCCGCTGGGAAAGAAAAAAGTAGTCAAGACCAAACCTGATTGGATGAAGAGTGCAATAGAGAAGAGGGAACCTTATGGAGAGTGTGAATTATGGAGGTGCATAAAAAAAGTTTCTTGTTTGATATAAAAAGATTAGCAGAAGCCGGGTTTGGAGTGCGGTGTACCTGTCGCAGGGAGCCAGCGAAGGCATCGTGGGAGCTGTTGAGGCGTGTTCTGAACTGGGAACAGATACTCTTAGCCAGCTTGGCAGCACTCAAGCTCTCTATGGCATCCTGGGCCACCTTCCTCTTCCACTCTGTAGTGATGCCAGGAGGGTTCACAAACGTTATCCTCTGAATGATCTACATAGGGGAGGAGAGAGAGACCAAGAGAGAGAATACACAAGACATAAATCAAGGTTCAAATCAATGTGTTGTTATTGCAAAGCCCTACAATTGAAGTAGATTCCTGATGCTCGACTGGGAATGGTTACCTGTTTGATCTGCTCCCAGACGAGTCTCGTAACAGATGATCCTGAATGGAAGGTCACCTCCACGTGATAGGCAGCGTTAAGGATCTGACCAGGACAGGAAGTGAGATGGAGAGAACAGAATAAGATGTTATCATTTAACTTAGACCAACTGTCTTGTAGGAAAAAAGGCAATTGTCTTTTATCCTGTCTTTTTCATTGTCTTTTGAGGAATCAGTCTATTGAATTAATCTCAAACATCTGATGGTATTTGGACATAATGTAGTACAGAGAAATAGAAAAGGCATTTCTGAACAAAACAAGCTTCATTTGACATGGTTGACATACAGTATATAAATTATGGAAGAGTATACTGTACAATCACACACCTGTTTGAGGTGGTTGGAGGTGACATTGTGGACAGATGACTCCATGTTGGACTTCTCCAGGCTGTTTAGACAGCGCTCCAGGGTTCCTACAAAGCTCTCCCTCAGATAATCCACAGAGCTGATCAGCTTGTTGGCCACCGCCTGGTTCAACCTCACAACTATCAGCTCCTGGATCTGGTGGATGCAAGACTTGATGTCCTTTGAGGTAACAGGCTCTCCGTTGGTCGCCACTATGACATCTGCGAGGTCAGAGAGAGAGAGAAAGATAATGTAGGTTGGTTACAGGCCACTACCATGCAAACCTCATGCTGTGACTGAGTTCATGCTATGGCGTTATAGTGTGGTTATGTTGATTGCATGGCTAGTTTCGACATTTTTACAAGTAGGCTAAATGGTATTTTGTAAACTGTCAAGAGAAATGTGTGATCAGTGTGAACACTGAAGAAATGACACTTTGCTACAATGGAAAGTAGTGAGTGTACAGCTTGTATAACAGTGTAAATTTGCTGTCCTCTCAAAATAACTCAACATACAGTCGTTAATGTCTAAACCGCTGGCAACAAAAGTGAGTACACCCCTAAGTGAAAATGTCCAAATTAGGCCCAATTAGCCATTTTCCCTCCCCGGTGTCATGTGACTCGTTAGTGTTACAAGGTCTCAGGTGTGAATGGGGAGCAGGTGTGTTAAATTTGGTGTTATCACTCTCACACTCCCTCATACTGACTGGTCACTGGAAGTTCAACATGGTACCTCATGACAAAGAACTCTCTGATGATCTGAAAGAAATAATTGTTGCTCTACATAAAGATGGCCTGGGCTATAAGAAGTATATAAGTATATAAGTATATAAGAAGATTGCCAAGATAATGAAACTGAGCTGCAGCACGGTGGCCAAGACCATACAGCAGTTTAACTGGACAGGTTCCACTCAGAACAGTCCTCGCCATGGTCGACCAAAGAAGTTGAGTGCAGATGCTCAGCGTCATATCCAGAGGTTGTCTTTGGGAAATAGACGTATGAGTGCTGCCAGCATTGCTGCAGAGGTTGAAGGGGTGGGGGTCAGCCTGTCAGTGCTCATACCATAGGCCGTACACTGCATCAAATTGGTCTGCATGGCTGTCGTCCCAGAAGGAAGCCCCTTCTAAAGATGATGCACAAGAAAGCCCGCAAGCAGTTTGCTGAAGACAAGCAGACTAAGGACATGGAACCATGTCCTGTGGTCTGAAGAGACCAAGATAAACTTATTTGGTTCAGATGGTGTCAAGCGTGTGTAGCGGCAACCAGGTGAGGAGTGCAAAGACAAATGTGTCTTGCCTACAGTTAAACATAGTGGTGGGAGTGTCATGGTCTGGGGCTGCATGAGTGCTGCTGGCATTGGGGAGCTACAGTCCATTGAGGGAACCATGAATGCCAACTTGTACTGTGAGATACTGAAGCAGAGCATGATCCCCTCCCTTCGGATACTGGGCCGCAGGGCAGTATTCCAACATAACGACCCCAAACACACCTCCAAGACGACCACTGCCTTGCTAAAGAAGCTGAGGGTAAAGGTGATGGACTGGCCAAGCATGTCTCCAGACCTAAACCCTATTGAGCATCTGTGGGGCATCCTCAAACGGAAGGTGGAGGAGTGCAAGGTCTCCAACATCCAGCAGCTCTGTGATGTCGTCATGGAGGAGTACTCCAGTGGCAACCTGTGAAGCTCTGGTGAACTCCATGCCCAAGAGGGTTAAGGCAGTGCTGGAAAATGATGGTGGCCACACAAAATATTGACACTTTGGGCCCAATTTGGACATTTTCACTTAGGGGTGTACTCACTTATGTTGCCAACGGTTTAGACGTTAATGGCTGTGTGTTGAGTTATTTTGAGGGGACAGCATATTTACACTGCTATACAAGCTGTACACTCACTACTTTACATTGTAGCAAAGTGTCATTTCTTCAGTGTTGTCACATGAAAAGATATACTCAAATATTTACAAAAGTGTGAGGGGTGTACTCACTTTTGTGATATACTGTGTGTGTGTGTGTGTGTGTGTGTGTGTGTGTGTGTGTGTGTGTGTGTGTGTGTGTGTGTGTGTGTGTGTGTGTGTGTGTGTGTGTGTGTGTGTGTGTGTGTGTGTGTGTGTGTGTGTGTGTGTGTGTGTGTGTGTGTGTGTTAGATATATATAGGGGTGGTGGGATCGTTGAGGTTGTTTCTCTCGAGGGCACAACCAGCAGGAGGGGTTGGTTGAAATGGCCGTACGTAGACTTTGAAAAACTCAGTCGGCAGAATGAGGTGAAGAATTGGTGGAAGAATGTATTTTAGCATCAAATCAGCCTTAAGGATAAATAGCGCTGTAGTAATAGTCTTAGATTCTATTGAAAAGGTGAATACGATAGCTGAGAGTTGTTACGGGAGACACAGACGTCGGTATTTTAAATCCTGGCGAAGAACGTTATACTTTCTAAGGTGTCCTTTTTGTTAGAGATGAAGTGTTGGAGCGAGAGTCCTCCTCATGGACAACAGGTTTCTACAATAAAAAAAGGTTACTTTTGGATGCAAATCGCCTTTGCTGAAACATGTAGTATCTCATAGGAGACAAAGTGCACATGATTTTAAAGAAGGATACTGACAAACTGAATTTAGATTTCAGTTTCAAGATTGATGGGTTTGATTATGTGTTCTACGCTTCTACTGAATCAATCAAATGCTTTGGGTGTGGAAGAGCAGGGCATTTGGTGTGTAGTTGTCCAGAGAACGAGTGCGCAGAGCCCAGTAGCAGCTCTAGCACTGGTGCAGCTGAAGCACCACTGAGAAGGGAGGTGGGCAGATGTGGTGGGAGAAATAGGAAAGGAGAGCAATGTGGCTACGAGGATAGTTGTGGGAAAGCAGGGAAAAGGGGGGCGGGGGGGGCAGTAGGTGAGTCTGCAGACTAAGAGGAAGGTCGAGATGATCGATTAGTTGAGGATGAACAGGTTGTTGAGATGCAGGTTTCTTCTGGGGATGATGGCGAGAGTGAGGCATCTGATGCGTTACAACAAAATAGCGAGAGAAATGGGGTGGAAGGGAGCTATGGGATTGAAAAGGTACATACATTTTTGAATATGACAAAATTGAAGAAATATATGCAGGATTATAATGTAATGGATTCCCCCCCCCCTCCCCTAAAAATGAATTGTTTATTGAACCAGCAAAGTTTCTGATGTAATAAATAACAGGTGTAGGTTTGACAAGCCCAGAAATTGCTAGACTAAAGAAGGTGGTCACAAGAGTGACAAGTGAGGTACATTCTAAAGGAAATGAAAGAGTTCAGTTGCAGCCTTAACTCTGTAAAGAGATGTGTTCTGTTTCTTACTCTATTTTCAGCCAGTTAAGACTTCTTCTTTAAACATAAATGGGGCAAGAGACATGAAAAAAAGTGTATGAGTTAATAAAGGGAAAGGGAAGTGACATAAGTTTTCTACAAGACACGCATAGTAATATGTCAAATGAAGTTGTGGCAACAGGAGTGGGGGGGACAGAGGTGTGTAGTCATAAACTCAATGTGGGGGTGTGGCCTTCCTGTTCTCAAAAGGGTTTTTGCCTTTGTCATATGAGGTTGAAGAGGAGGATGAGGAGAGGTTATTAAAAGTTAGAGCGAGATATCACTATGTGTTTAATAAATGTATATGCCCCAGTAGTGGCGGTATGAAACAGTATGTTTTTTAGAAGCATTAAATACCATTGAGAAATGTAATACTGAGGATTATTTATTTCTTGCTGGGGATTTTAACTGTACAGTCAGTGATTTAGATATAAATCACAAAGAACCTCATACAGCTTCAAGGACTTTTTAAAAACACATTATTGTAACACATGAACTATGTGATATTTGGAGTTAAAAATGGAGGCACGAGACAGTACACATGGGCTAATGTGAGAGAGAACACAATCTCTCTGGCCAGGTTAGATAGGTTATGAGCATCAATCTCAAGTCTGTAAGTGTGATGACCCCAGTGAGATTTTCTGATCATTGTATAGTAACAGAGGTGGTGTACATTAACGCTGTAAAACCCAAAAGAGCATACTGACATTTTAATATAACTTTATATATAACTTAGTGTTTTAGTTTTTCTGGGAGAGGTAGGGGTCTGAAAAGGACAGTTCTATATCTCTTCAACAGTGGTGGGATATAGGGGGAAATCCAGATTAAACCATTCTGTAATCAATACACAATGAATGTCACCAGATATATCACCAGATGAATGAACGCCCCAGAGTCTGAGATAGTGGAACTCCTGACGTTAGTTGAGACCACAGGAGATCGAGGCCATATTCAGGCACTCGAGAGGAAAAAAGCCGCAGTGGCAGACCTGCTGGGTATCAGAGCACAGGGGCATTGGTGAGAAGTAAGTTTCAGGGAATCCCTGAAATGGATATGCAATGTTGCATGGCATCATTGCAGTTAATGCTTTTGTATCTGTCGTTAATTCAGATGTTGAATATAGTTTTGCTTGTATTACAAAAAGGACATCTATTTTTCACTGCTTTATGGAGTGTGAGAGGATAAAGCCTCTCTTTGAAATACTACAGTCTTTGTTGACAGCTGTAGGGGAGTTAACACTTTATTTTGGCGTTTCAATATAGTAATCAACAGAAAATAAACTGTCAACTGTTACATTTTATTTTGGGTCAAGCAAAAATGTAAATTATTCTGAGAAGGAAGAATTAGATAGACAAAAGATATAGTAAGGATGTAAGATGGGTTTTTAAATGATTAGTAAAAGCGAGGATAAAAGTGGATTTTGAGTTCTCGGCTGATTGATTGAGGATTGAAGTGGATTTATGAAGGAGTGGAATGTTTTGTGGAGGGGAAACAATTTTTTGTTGACGTAATAAGTTGAATGTACATTTTTTATGAAATGTATTAGATTTTTATGTTTATTTAAGAATGACACAATTGTTGTGTAATTTCTGATAAGGCAGTGTGCCAATATTTGTGTTAATACTTTATTTTAAAATAAAGGTTTTATAAAAACTCTAAATGATCTGTGTCTAGGGAGGTAGGTCTCTTTCGTCAGTCTCTTATTTATTTTATTTCATCTTTATTTAACCAGGTATGCCAGTTGAACAAGTTCCCATTTACAACTGCAACCTGGCCAAGATAAAGCAAAGCAGTGCGACACAAACAACTACAGAGTTACACATAAACAAACGTATAGTCAATAACCCAATAGAAAAAATCTGTATACAGTGTGTGCAAATGTAGGGAGGGAGGGTAAGGCAATAAATAGGCCATAGAGGCGAAATATTTACAATTTAGCATTAACACTGGAGTGACAGATGTGCAGATGATGATGTACAAGTAGAGATACTGGGGTGCAAAAGAGCAAGAAGGTAAATAACAATATGGGGATGACCAGTGAAATATAGCTGTTTGAGATCCTGCTGTGGGTGGGTGTTGCTATGGTGACCGGTGAGCTGAGATAAGGCGGTGGTTTACCGAGCAAAGACTTATAGATGACCTGGAACCACTGGGTTTGGCGACAAATATGTAGGGAGGGCCAGTCAGGTCTCTCTCTCTCTCTCTCTCTCTCTCCCTCTCCCCGGTCTCTCTCTCCCTCTCCCCAGGTCTCTCTCTCTCCCTACCCCCAGGCCCCCCCCGGGTCTCTCTCTCTCCCCCTCCCCGGTCTCTCTCTCTCCCCCTCCCCGGTCTCTCTCCATCTCCCCCCCCGGTCTCTCTCTCTCCCCCCGGGTCACTCTCTCTCCCCACAGGTCTCTCTCTCTCTCTCCCCCCCCAGGTCTCTCTCTCTTTCTCCACACCCCCTGGTCGGTCTCGGTCTCTCTCTCTCTCGGTCTCTCTCTCTCTCTCTCTCTCGGTCTCTCTCTCTCTCTCCCCCCCGGTCTCTCTCTCTCCCCCCCCGGTCTCTCTCTCTCTCTCTCCCCCGGTCTCTCTCTCTCCCTCATCCCCCCAGTGTCTCCTCCCGGTCTCTCTGTCTCTCTCCCCGGTCTCTCTCCCCCGGTCTCTCTCGCTCTCTCCCCCGGTCCCTCTCGCTCTCTCCCCCGGTCCCTCTCCTCGGTCTCTCTCTTTCTCTCCCCGGTCTCTCTCTCTCTCCCCCCCCGGTCTCTCTCTCTCTCTCTCCCTCTCTCTCTCTCTCTCCCCGGTCTCTCTCTCTCCCCCCGGTCTCTCTCTCTCTCTCCCCCCGGTCTCTCTCTCTCTCCCCGGTCTCTCTCTCTCTCTCTCTCATCCCCCCAGTGTCTCCTCCCGGTCTCTCTCTTTCTCTCCCCGGTCTCTCTCTTTCTCTCCCCGGCCTCTCTCCCGGCCTCTCTCCCCAGCCTCTCTCCCCGGCCTCTCTCCCCGGCCTCTCTCCCCGGCCTCTCTCCCCGGCCTCTCTTTGGTCTCTCTCCACTTATTGTGTCTTTGGCTGTATCCCACACATGAACTATTAAGGTATTTTTACTATAGTATGCCATGATCTCAAGAGACATTTTACAGTATCAGTCTTTAGACTTGACCTTTGACAGGCAGTGTACCTGTGAACTCCAGGTTGGCAGCATCCTCCAGCAGCTGCTCCTTCATGCTGCTCAGCGTCTCCACGATCATCTCTTTCATCTCCTCCTGCTTGCGGTTGGCGATGGCCATCAGGGAGATGAACAGCTCGCCCTCCTTCTCCCGTGTGTACTCCAGCCGCCGCGGCGTGATCTGCAAGTCCCTCTGCATGTCAAATGCCTGCAGCCAGGGAGAGGAGGAAAAGTACGTCTTTGCCACCACTACCACGACACAGTCACTAATTTCTCCCTACTGTAATTATGCCTTCAAATTAAACAAGTTTCAGTTATACATTTTGTGACGCTATACAGATTTTATTTGATTAGCTAATTGATTGGCTGATTTACTTCCCCCAGACACAGCTGTCCTCCTACTGACCTGGTTGATGAAGAGGTCAAGGCAACGGCAGTGCACCCCATTGAGCAAGTTCGCAACCTCCACCTGCTGGTTGTGGAGCACCTGGCGGGCAAAGGTCACCAGGAGGCGGTGCAGCCTCTCAAAGGTCTCCCCCAGGACACTCTGGGGCTTGACGGCCGGGCTAGGTGTCTGGGAGGGGGCTCCGCAGGAACAGTTCCCCACCGGAGTGCTGAGGAAGCCCAGGGACAGCAGCTGCTTGTAGAGGGGGCTCCTCTCCCTCTCTAGGCGCCGGCTGGGCTCGGGGGAGGCCTCGGGCGGAGTCGCAGGGATACGGACGAAGCAGATGGGGAAGAGGAGCATCTCTTTGACTTTCCTTAGCTCGGCCACCTGTTCGTCAGTGAGGGTGTCCTGGTTGAGGGCGTAGAGCATGATGGGAACTGTGTTACGCGTACAGTCCTCTAGGGCCTCCTCAATGGGCTGGACACTGGGGCATGGCACCACCATGATTTTCGCCTCCTGACAGAGCAGGGAATATACTTTAATCATTGAAATGGTCATAGCAGCACTCAACACTTATATAAAATGTTGTGTAAACATAAAACACCTACAGGTAACTGCCAAAATAAAGGAAACACTAGACTGGGTGTTTCATATCGTCTGGAAAAGGGATCTCCTCACTGAACTCACTGCCGACAGATGGCCGCCTCGCTTCGCGTTCCTTGGTGTTATTTCTTACATTGTTACCCCAGGTAATCTTAGGTTTTATTACATACAGTCGGGAGGAACTATTGCATATAAGAGCAACATCAACTCACCAACATTACGATCAGGAATACGACTTTCCCGAAGCGGATCCTCTGTTTGGCCTAAGAACAATGTATCGGATCCCAGCCGGCGGATGGAGCGGTCTTCTGGTCAGGCTCCGTAGACGGGCAAGTCGCGCACCGCTCCCGAGCATACTACTCGCCAATGTACAGTCTCTTGACAATAATGTAGACAGAATCCGAGCAAGGGTAGCATTCCAGAGAGACATCCGAGACTGTAACGTTCTTTGTTTCACGGAAACATGGCTCAATCGAGACACACTATCTGAGTCAGTACAGCCACCTGGTTACTTCACACATCACGCCAACAGAAACAAGCATCTCTCAGGTAAGAAGAAGGGTGGGGGTGTATGCCTTATGATTAACGAAACAACATACAGGACCTCAAGTCCTTCTGTTTTTCCTGACTTAGAACTCCTCACAATCAAATGCCGACCGCATTATCTACCAAGAGAATTCTCTTCCATCATAATCACAGTTGGGTATATTACACCCCAAGCAGACACATCGACGGCCCAGAAAGAACTTCATTGGACTCTATGTAAATTGGAAACCACATATCCTGAGGCTGCATTTACATTTACATTTACATTTAAGTCATTTAGCAGACGCTCTTATCCAGAGCGACTTACAAATTGGTGCATTCACCTTATGACATCCAGTGGAACAACCACTTTACAATAGTGCATCTAAATATTTTAAGGGGGGGGAGGGGGGGTGAGAAGGAGTACTTTATCCTATCCTAGGTATTCCTTAAAGAGGTGTGGTTTCAAGTGTCTCCGGAAGGTGGTGATTGACTCCGCTGTCCTGGCGTCGTGAGGGAGTTTGTTCCACCATTGGGGAGCCAGAGCAGCGAACAGTTTTGACTGAGCTGAGCGGGAACTGTACTTCCTCAGTGGTAGGGAGGCGAGCAGGCCAGAGGTGGATGAACGCAGTGCCCTTATTTGGGTGTAGGGCATTTATTGTAGCTGGGGATTTTAACAAGGCTAATCTGAAAACAAGGCTCCCCAAATTCTATCAGCATATCGATTGTGCTACCAGGGCTGGAAAAACCCTAGACCACTGTTATTCTAACTTCCGCGACGCATATAAGGCCCTCCCCCGCCCTCCTTTCGGAAAAGCTGACTACGACTCCATTTTGTTGCTACCAGCCTATAGACAGACACTAAAACAGGAAGCACCCGCGACCAGGTCTGTTCAACGCTGGTCGAACCAATCGGATTCCACACTTCAAGATTTCTTCGATCATGTGGACTGGGATATGTTCCGCATTGCAGCGAACAACATTGACGAATATGCTAATTCGGTGTGTGAGTTTATTAACAAGTGCATCGGTGATGTTGTACCCACAGCGTCTATTAAAACATTCCCCAACCAGAAACTGTGGATTGATGGCAGTATTCATGAAAAACAACTTTTTTGCTCGCTTTGAGGACAATACAGTGCCACTGACACGGCCCGCTACCAAAACCTGCGGGCTCTCCTTCACTGTAGCCAACATGAGTAAATCATTTAAAACGGGTTAACCCTCGCAGGGCTGCAGGCCCAGATGGCATCCCCGGCTGCATCCTCAGAGCATACGCAGACCAGCTGTCTGGTGTGTTTACAGTCATATTCAATCAATCCTTATCCCAGTCTGCTGTCCCCACATGCTTCAAGAGGGCCACCATTGTTCCTGTTCCCAAGAAAGCTAAGGTAACTGAGCTTAATGACTACTGCCCTGTAGCACTCACTTCCGTCATCATGAAGTACTTTGAGAGACGAGTCAAGGATCATATCACCTCCACCCTATCTGACACCCTAGACCTACTCCAATTTGCTTACCGCCCCAATAGGTCCACAGATGACGCAATCGCCATCACACTGCCCTAACCCACCTGGACAAGAGGAATACCTATGTAAGAATGCTGTTCATTGACTACAGCTCAGCATTTAACACCATAGTACCCTCCAAACTGGGTCTCGACCCCGCCCTGTGCAACTGGGTCCTGGACTTCCTGACGGGCCGCCCCCAGGTGGTGAGGGTAGGGAACATCTCCACCCCGAAAATCCTCAACACTGGGTCCCCACAAGGGTGCGTTCTCAGCCCTCTCCTGTACTCCCTGTTCACCCACGACTGTGTGGCCATGCATGGTACGGCAGCTGCTCCGCCCATAACCGTAAGGCTCTCCGGAGGGTAGTGAGGTCTGCACAACGCATCACCGGGTGCAAACTACCTGCCCTCCGGGACACCTACACCACCCGATGTCACAGGAAGGCCAAAAAGATCCTCAAGGACACCACCACCCGAGTCACTGCCTGTTCACCTCGCTATCATCCAGAAGGCGGTCAGTACAGGTGCATCAAAGCGGGGACTGAGAAACTGAAAAACAGCTTCCATCTCAAAGCCATCGGACTGTTAAAACAGCCACCACGAACACAGAGAGACTGCTGCCTACATACAGATTCAAATCATTGGCCACTTTAATAAATGGAAAAATGTATGTAATCAATATATCACTAGCCACTTTATATTATAGAATGTTTACTTACCCTACATTAATCATCTCATATGTATATACGGTACTCTATACCATCTACTGCATCTTGCCATCTTTATGTAATGTATCTCTAGCCACTTTAAACAATGCTGCTTTATATGTTTTCACACCCTATATTACTCATCTCATATGTATACACTGTACACTATGTATGTACATATGTACATATTCGTATTAATTCCTTTACACTTGTGTGTATAAAGTAGTTGTGAAATTGTTACTTGTTAGATATTACTGCATGGTCGGAACTAGAAGCACAAGCATTTCGCTACACTTGCATTAACACCTGCTAACCATGTGTGTGTGACAAATACATTTGATGTGAAACCTTCCGCCTTTATTGCATTTTGGGAGTGGCACCACTGGAGCCCCCTCTAAACAGTTCTATTAAGTGGCACCACTGGAGCCCCCTCTAAACAGTTCTATTGAGTGGCACCACTGGAGCCCCCTCTAAACAGTTCTATTGAGTGGCACCACTGGAGCCCCCTCTAAACAGTTCTATTGAGTGGCACCACTGGAGTCCCCTCTAAACAGTTCTATTGAGTGGCACCACTGGAGTCCCCTCTAAACAGTTCTATTGAGTGGCACCACTGGAGTCCCCTCTAAACAGTTCTATTGAGTGGCACCACTGGAGTCCCCTCTAAACAGTTCTATTGAGTGGCACCACTGGAGGCCCCTCTAAACAGTTCTATTGAGTGGCACCACTGGAGGCCCCTCTAAACAGTTATATTGAGTGGCACCACTGGAGGCCCCTCTAAACAGTTATATTGAGTGGCACCACTGGAGGCCCCTCTAAACAGTTATATTGAGTGGCACCACTGGAGGCCCCTCTAAACAGTTCTATTGAGTGGCACCACTGGAGCCCCCTCTAAACAGTTATATGGCAACATGCTGGCATGTACTACTCTTCTAGCTAGACGTCTTCTACTATTTAAGTGGAAAGATCGGTTCCCTCTTACTTTTAACAATTGCATAACTTCCTTTATCCAACATCTCAAGCTAGAGGAAATATGCTACTCCATTAGTGGATCTGCAATTACATTTTATAATATCTGACAACCTTTCCCATCTTTTGTTGAAGACTTGGACCCAGCTAATTTCACAAGTCCATAAACCAACCCAAATTAGAATTTGTATCACTATTTTTACTCTTTGTTTTATAATATCTTTGTCATTTTTTTTAACCTATTTTATTATATTACTCACTGTATATCATGCCTGCTTTAAGTCTGGTTTTGGAGTTGGGCTCTGTTAAAGCTGGATTTGATAGGGGATCCGTGTGCGTTTTGCCCTCTACCTGCTCTGTCTGTGTTATCTGTATAATCATGAAAAATGGCTAAATAATAATAATACAACATGTGTTCGTAGGGCGTTGGGCCACCACAAGCCGCCAGAACAGATTCAATGCACCTTGGTATACATTCTACAAGTGTCTGGACCTCTATTGTAGGGATGTGATACCATTCTTCCACGAGAAATTCCATAATTTGGTGTTTTGTTGATGGTGGTGAACAACTGTCTCAGGAGCCACTCCAGAATTCTTATAGGTGTTCAATGTGGTTGAGATCTGGTGACTGAGACGGCCATGGCATATGGTTTACATCATTTTCATGCTCATCAAACCATTCAGTGATGACTCGTGCCCTGTGGATGGGGGCAATGTCATCCTGGAAGAGACCACACCCATCAGGATAGAAACTATTCACCATAGGTTGAAAGTGACCACTCTGAATGGCTGTGTCTTTATTGGTGTTTACCTGACCCTCTAAGGGTAAGGTTGAATGGACCTAAACCATGGTAGGAAAATGAATCCCACACCATACAAGAGCAACCAGAACCCTCATTTACTCAAGTGTTTCCTTTATTTTGGCAGTTACCTGTATCAACAAAAGTATATTTCTCTTGCATGAGAAATGTCCCTACACTTGTTTTTGTACTGTTATTTTAAGTAAAAATATTCCTAGGTTGAGTAAACATGCAGGGTAGTACACAATATTTCTCCAATCCTCATTTGCCCCCCCCCCCCACATACACTACTACCAGTCAACATTATTGTTTTTCTAACTGGGACAAAACTCAGACGCAGTATGTGCTGCCAGTGCCATCCCCCATAAACACAAACACAGACCTGTCTGGTCATGGGAAAGGGTATGGGAGGGCAACAGAAAACCAAGCAAGAAAACATTTTCACTCCACGTTTGATGAATTACACAGTAACAGCCACAGAAATAGAACGAGAGGGCGTGCGAGGGAAAGAGGAAGAGAAATGGAGGGTGGGTGGCAGACTGTAAAAGAGCGAGAGAGAGAGAGAGAGAGAGAGAGAGAGAGAGAGAGAGAGAGAGAGAGAGAGAGAGAGAGAGAGAAATGACTAACACAGCCACACAAAAGAGACAGTCAGTCCCATCTCCAAGAAACAGCAGCGTTGGCCAACTGAGCAGTCTCTTCAGAACAAAGCCTGCAAACATTTCTTCACAACCAATCAAAATAAATAGAATGTTTGAATTGCCAAAATGCAGTCAATTTCCAAATGTAGTCCAACTGCTGAATATCTACGGGATATTTTGAAGACTATTTTATTCACCCTTATGGGTAAATCCATTTGAATTCAATCACTTTTTGACAGCACCCCTTTTGATTTACACTTCCCCAGTGTAGAAGTGGTCAGAAAGTGACTTTTTGGACCTGAATGGCAAAACATTAAAGAGATAAAGGTGCAAAAAGGTGACCTATTTTGCATACGAGACATCCGTATCGTCAACACTGGAAAAGATACAGTAAAGATGGATATCATTTAAAAGCTTACAAACAGCCCTGTCAAACTATTTTATAATTACTTGAAAAACGTGCTAATAAAACATAACATTTTCTAACCTTCAACGTCAACCATCTACAAACACGTGAACTCAGATGTTTTTATTTTCTCATACCCGTATTTTCCGTCATCGGAGGTTGTGTTGTGCCCGCCATCGGTTCAGACGCAAAATGCTCTGGAATACAGGGTGGATGTCATGTTTTGGCTGATTAACATATTCAAATGGGAACAACATTGAAATTTCAACTTTTGTATCACAAAGATGGTTGGAGGTCCACACATCAGAGAATGTTGACTTGAATGGGAATATCTGTTGTTTTAAATTATACTGTCAAATCTCCATAAGAAACCTATTGAAATCATAGAAAATATAGATCATAGAATAGACATGACCATTTAAGTTGACATTTGACATGGGTGGACTGGCAGCCATGTCAATACAATGTGCATTTCAAGTGTGCCAGCTAAATTGCAGTGGTCTAATGGGATAGAATTGATAGAATGGACCTATTTCTGTGATTGAAATGACCCCCACCCTGTATTCCAGAGCATGCTGTGCCTCAACCAATGGCAGGTAAAACACAAACTCATAATGTAAAGTAGCTACAACGTGTAAAACCGGAGTTTACACGTGTTTAGATGACAATAAAATTCTAAAAATTAAAAAAAAATTGACAGCCCTGTTTGTAAGATTTTAAATGATATCAAACTCAACCGTTTATCTTTTCCAGTGATGAAGACATAGATGTCTCCTGGTATGGTGGGTATGCAAAATGGGTCAACTTTGAGCACCTTTATCCAAAGTCCAAAAAGTCACTTTCTGACCACTTCTTGCAAACATGTATGGAAAGTTGTGTTTGAATCAAAAAGGTTGCTGGTTCAAACACCAGAACCGACAAGGGAAGAGAAATCTGTTGCAGTACCCACTTAACCCCAATTGCTCCACAATGGCGACCCTGGCTGTAACCCCACTCCCTGCGGGTGTTTCAGGTGTAGTTGGGATATGCAACAAAAAAAACATTCCAGCAACAGGACAAATATAAGCACCCCTCAAAAGTATTATTATTATTATTATTAAGGGAGGCTGTCAAAAAGTGATTGAATTCAAATGGATTAACCCCTATATCAGACAATAATGGACAGTTGCAACCCACAATCTGCATATGTAAGCAATCATTTTTTATTCTCAGTCGAAAACATTCTTTAGATATAGAAACACATCTAGGCTATATGAACTTGTGGCAGACTTATGTCTGGGAGGTTATCTGAGAAATGCATCCATACATAGGTTAGCACTATCCCAGTCATGTGTGTCACTGTGTGGCTAACCTGGGGAGAGTGGGGTGGGGAGCCCAGAGGAGGGTAATTAACGAGTTAGCCCTTTTATCTCCAGGCCTCCCAATACAGGGCGCTCTGATTCTGCCATGGCTGTGTGAATGTCACAGTAGGCTGAGAGCTGCTTCCCTGCCTGCCAGCCTCTAGCCCCCCAGAGGAAACAGCAGCAGCTAGCTGCAACTCTTTGAACTACTGCTCTGACTACATTATTAAATACAGCACAGCCTAGCCTACCCAACCTGGCACATGCGTTTGCATTATCATGACAAGATGAATCAGGTTGACAAGCGTCAGAAACATTACATACAAGCCAGAATTGTACAGCTTCTCAGGTAAAGTGTCATTAATCATTGAGTAAACAATAGCACCTTTAGCCTATCTGAAAACAGAACAGGAAAAATAAGATGGGTAAGGGAGCATTCCACTTCATAAGATTGATTTCATGTGTGAGTAATCACATAGGTCATCACATATTGACTTGCACTGGCTCCGTCACTACTCCATTTATACTCAGAATCCTGCCTCGCCAATTTAACACAAAAGAGACAAAACCTAAGGGCAGGGCAACCTGATATCAGCTTTTTGTTCTCCAAATAAGAAGCTTACGATCATAATGAATTTGGCAAAACACAGGGGGGGGAAAAAAAGACAGCAAATTATGACATGGGCTAATAAGCAGTGCCCTGCTGGAAGGATCCAGTCGTAACCATGGCAACTTCCTCATCGCAGTGAAGGGTTTAACTTTGGAAGTGTTTTCCTTATGTGCCCCGGTCATGTGAATCGCACCAGACCAGGGCCATTACATAAGGTGAGGGTGGGCGGGGGGCCGAGCGGCCTATAAGGCAGTGCAGGCAGGGCCTAGCTAACGCATACGTCTCAGCGCTGTCTGGAGCCTGGCTTCCATGGCGACCAGCTAAGCGAGGCCTTTTTTTGAAGGATTAAGCACCACTTTTCTCAACCCGCACGTGACAACAAGCAAGCACAGTGCAATCCACACACCAAGGCATGTTAGTCAGCCGAGCAAGATGGGCTGTGTCTGTCCACCTGGTAGAGGAGTCCACTAGTCTTCTGTAAGTAACCTCTGGTACCAGAGGGAAAGCTCAGACTAACATGGGGACTGATCTACTCTGTGCAGTAACCTTTGTGTGCTATTAATGTTACCAGCCCGGAGAGGACGATGAAAAACAAGCCTGCCATTCTAGTTCCCATAAGAGGGAGAACTAACATATCATCAGTGAGATGACAGTATCATCAATCAAAGCCAAAAACTCAAAAGACTCACTCTCATGAGAGCCAACGAATCAGGCATTTATCAAATCAATACTGTAACGTCAATGAGCATACCAATAAGTAAAAAGGACCTTTGACCATTTCTCCTGTAGGCTTACATTGCAAATACATTAAAAAAGACTCCCACCACCGGAATCCTCCTCGCATATGCAAATGTAGGTGTACCTGTAGCAGAGGGTGGTGCAGGGTGATCTCCAGCTCAGCCAGCCTGTGGGCGGGGTCTTCACACTCCTCCTGGATCTCCAGGTCCTCCCGGGGAACCGTATCCCAGCGCCCACAGTGGGCCGCCAGCTGGTGCACCAGCTCATACTGGCCGGGCAGCGCCAGGCTGAGTCGCGTCTGGCGCCCGTGGGTGAAGCACAGCTTTCTCCTCTTGCAGGAGGTGCCCTGGACGCCATCGCAGGCCTCGCCCGCCTCAGGCCCCAGGGGCAAGAGCCGCTCCCCCAGCAGGCAGTTGAGCAGCTGGTAGCGTGCGGCACAGTCCTGACCAAGTACCACGATGTAGAGGACGCTGCCCACGTTGCTTTGCAGGAACTCCTCCTCATGCCGGGGGAAGGAGATGCAGCTCAGCTGGCCTAAGAGAAGGGACAACAACATATGGGTGTATAGAAGGGAATCAAATCTAATTTTATTTGTCACATACACATGGTTAGCAGATGTTAATGCGAGTGTAGCGAAATGCTTGTGCTTCTAGTTCCGACAATGCAGTTATAAACAACGAGTAATCTAACCTAACAATTCCAAACTGGGAATAGTAATGGTGGGGGGAGGGCTTGAGTTGTTGTCCCTCTCCCTTCTGAGGGGTAAGGAAGAAGCCTTTTTCTTCAGGTATTAGGCCTAGTAAAAAATCTGCATACGTTGATAATACAACGTAATGTTATAACAACATCTAATATCCCACTTTGAATGTGTGCAAATTCCAACGGATTGGAGAAATAACGGAACCGGTTGTGAACTGGTGTCTTGCATCTATTTGTCTCTGCAGTTCTGGCATAGGAAAGGTCAGAGGGAGAATCTATTGTGTTTACTTCAAAGCCCCTCCTTAAGCCCTTGTCTGTTATCTCCTGACCCATCTCTGTGGCAACCCATACATCCTGGTTCATCATTAGGTGGAAAATACAGTGCGTTCGGAAAGTATTCAGACTCCTTGACTTTCTCCACTTTGTTACGTTACAGCCTTATTCGAAAAATTATGAAATAGTTTCCCCCCTCAATCTACACACAATAGCCCAAAATGACAAAGCAAAAACAGGTTAAGAAATGTTTATTTACATAAGTATTCAGACCCTTTACTCAGTACTTTGTTGAAGCACTTTAAGCAGCTATTACAGCCTGGAGTGTTCTTGGGTATGATGCTACAAGCTTGGCACACCTGTATTTGGGGAGTTTCTCCCATTCTTCTCTGCAGATCTTCTCGAGCTCTGTCATGTTGGATGAGGAGCATTCCAGCACAGCTATTTTCAGGTCTCTCCAGAGAGGTTATATTGGGTTCAAGTACAGGCTCTGACTGGGCCACTCAAGGACATTCACAGACTTGTCCTGAAGCCCCTCCTGCGTTGTCTTGGCTGTGAACTTAGGGTCATTGTCCTGTTGGAAGATGATCCCTCACCCCAGTCTGAGGACATGAGTGCTCTGGAGCAGGTTTTCATCAAGGATCTCTCTGTACTTTGCTCCGTTCATCTTTCCCTCGATCCTGACTAGTCTCCCAGTCCCTGCCGCTGAAAAACATCCCCACAGCATGATGCTGCCACCACCATGTTTCACAGTATGGATGGTGCCAGGTTTCCTCCAGACATGATGCTTGCAATTCAGGCCAAAGAGTTAAATCTTGGTTTCATCAGACCAGAGAATGTTTTTTCTCATGGTCTGAGAGTCTTTAGGTATCTTTCCGCAAACTCCAAGCGGGCTGTCATGTGCTTTTTACTGAGGAGTGGCTTCCGTCTGGCCACTCTACCATAAAGGCCTGATTGGTGGAGTGCTGCAGAGATGGTTGTCCTTCTGGGAGTTTCTCCCATCTCCACAGAGGAACTGTGTCAGAGTTACCATCGGGTTCTTGGTCACCTCCCTGACTTAGGCCCTTCTCCCCGATTGCTCAGTTTGGCCAGGCAGCCAGCTCTAGGAAGAGTATTGGTGGTTCCAACCTTCTTCCATTTAAGAATGATGGAGGCCACTGTTCTTGGGGACCTTCAATGCTGCAGAAATGTTTTGGTACTTTTCCCCAGATCTGTGCCTCGACACAATCCTGTCTTGGAGCTCTACAGACAATTCCTTCGATCACATTGGTAGGTTTTTGCTCTGACATGTGCTGTCAACTGCGGGACCTTATATAGACAGGTGTGTGCCTTTCCAAATCACGTTCAATCAATTGAATTTTACCACAGGTGGACTCCAATCAAGTTGTAGAAACATCTCAAGGATGATCAATGGAAACAGGATTCACCTGAGCTCAATTTCAAGTCTCATAGCAAAGGGTCTGAATTAGAGGTCGACCGATTGTGATTTTTCAACGCCTATACCGATTATTGGAGGACCCCAAAAAAAAAGCGGGTACCGATTAATCGGCCCATTTTTTTTATTTTATTTGTAATAATGACAATTACAACAATACTGAATTAACACTTATTTTAACTTAATATAATACATCAATAACAATCCATTCAGCCTCAAATAAATAATGAAACATGTTCAATTTGGTTTAAATAATGCAAAAACAAAGTGTTGGAGAAGTAAAAGTGCAATATGTGCCATGTAAAAAAGCTAACGTTTGAGTTCCTTTCTCAGAACATGAGAACATATGAAAGTTGGTGGTTCCTTTTAACATGAGACTTCCATATTCCAAGGTAAGAGGTTTTAGGTTGTAGTTAATATAGTATTTATAGGACTATTTCTCTCTATACCATTTGTATTTCATATACCTTTGTCTACTGGATGTTCTTATAGACACTTTAGTATTGCCAGTGTAACAGTATAGCTTCCGTCCCTCTCCTCGCCACTACCTGGGCTCAAACCAGGAACACATCGACAACAGCCACACTCGAAACAGCGTTACCCATCGCTCCACAAAAGCCGTGGCCCTTGCAGAGCAAGGGGAATAACTACTCCAAGTCTCAGAGCAAGTGACGTTTGAAACGCTATTAGCGTGCTCCACGCTAACTAGCTAGCCATTTCACATCGGTTACACCAGCCATTAGGCTGATAGGCTTGAAGTCATAAATAGCGCTGTGCTTGCGAAGAGCTGCTGGCAAAACGCACGAAAGTGCTGTTTGAATTCATTCTTACGAGCCTGCTGCTGCCTACCAACGCTCAGTCAGACTGCTCTATCAAATCAGACTTAATTATAACATGATAACACACAGAAATACGAGCCTTAATATGGTCGAATCAAGAAACAAAACATTTATTATTTCAGTGAAACATGGAACCGTTCGGTATTTTATCTAAAGGGTGGCATCCCTAAGTCTAAATATACGTGTTACGTTGCACAACCTTCAATGCCATGTCATAATTACGTAAAATTCTGGCAAATTAGAACGCAATGAGCCAGGCTGGCCAAACTGTTGCATATACCCTGACACTGCGTGCAATGAACGCAAGAGAAGTGACACAATTTCACCTGGTTAATATTGCCTGCTAACCTGGATTTCTTTTAGCCAAATATGCAGGTTTAAAATATATACTTCTGTGTATTGATTTTAAGAAAGGCATGTGTTTATGGTTAGGTACAGTCGTCCAACGATTGTGCTTTTTTCGCAAATGCGCTTTTGTTAAATCATCCCCCAGCGTTGCATTGATTATATGCCAAGCTGGACACGCTAGATAAACTAGTAATATCATCAACCATGTGTGATAACTAGTGATTATGATTGATTGTTTTTTATAAGTTTAATGCTAGCTAGCAACTTACCTTGGCTTCTACTGCATTCGCGTAACAGGCAGGCTCCTCGTGGAGTGCAATGAGAGGCAGGTGATTAGAGCGTTGGACTAGTTAACTGTAATGTTGCAAGGATGGATCCCCCGAGCTGACAAGGTGAAAATCTTTCGTTCTGCCCCTGAACAAGGCAGTTAACCCACCGTTCCTAGGCCGTCATTGAAAATAAGAATGTGTTCTTAGCTGACTTGCCTGGTTAAATAAAAGGTATTTTTTTTAAAAGGTTTTATAAAATCGGCGCCCCAAAATAACGATTGTTAATTCAATTAAATCGGCCATTCCGATTAATCGGTCGACCTCTAGTCTGAATAACTATGTAAATGTGATTTCAGTTTTTAATTTTGTATAAATTGAAAAACATTTCTAAAAACCTGTTTTTGCTTTGTCATTATGGGGTATTGTGTGTAGAATGATGAGGGGGGAAAACAATTTAATACATTTTAGAATAAGGCTGTAACATAACAAAATGTAGAAAAAGTAAAGGGGTCTGAATACATTCCAAATGCACATACAGGTTAAGACAACGTAATAAGTCCACGCGGGAGCTTTCAATAAATATATACATTTTTTATAATTAAACCAGCGCTGTTGCTGATTCTACAGGATTAGCATAGAAAACATGACCAGCGGTCGGGAAATCAAGTAATAAAGTGGGTGTAGATCATTTGAAAAATGTTTAAATGATTAGAATGACAATAAAACAGTTATACTATGCATTTGCTGAGTAAGCTGAAATGCACTATAATTGTGTTTATTTTACACTTTGATGGCGAACTTTCTGTACTGCTAACATTCCCTTTAGTAATTTTCACTCGAATTGCTAGTCCCATTGTTTAGAAATCGTCCCCATTGTTGCGAAGAGTTATGGGATATTAGAATCCCGTTGTTTTAACCTTTGTCATCTTCAACCTAAATGAATCACAGGAAATGGTCATAATCCTCCATGATGCAGAGTCACGTTCTAAAGCAGTTATACAACAGACAAAGACAATGCCAGCAATGGACTTCTCTACTCTGTTTCTCTCTTTCCCTCCCCACCCCTTATATTCACTCCCTCTTTCTCCAACCCGACACTGTTTCCTCTGCAGCTGTTGATCTGGTATTACTCTGCATGGTGTTTGGCCTAAAACATTTTGCACGCAGTAGGCCTTATAATCCAATGGATGATTGAACCACAATAGAAAATATATATATATTTAAATACCTACTGTACTGTTTTCTACATCTAATTAGGTATTTTATTCAAGTTCACTTAAGACGCCTTGCTTAAGGAGGTGGAAGCTCATTTTATCACAACTATGGCATTCATAAGGTTTTTAGTCGAGGCCAGAAAGACCAGCCGTGTGTGTGTCTGTCTGATTCTAAAGGCGGTGACTGAGTTCATAAGGTTTTGTATAAAAATAGGCCTATAGGCTTAATAAAAACATCCACTTGGAATTAGATTAAACAGCTGCACTTTCCATTCAGTGATGACTGGTCACATTTTGTAGCATGTTACTAGAGCTTGAAACATGTCATCTGGCATGGCAACCTCTCTGTGGTTTGTTGTTAGACTGAAAGAGATATTTATAGCCCTACTTGATGGAAAGGATAGATTTGCTTTTCACATTAAATTTGACATTCTAGATGCACTAGATTGAGGATGTTGAAACATTCTTGGTAAATGTAAATTGGGTTTAGTGTCGACACTAAACCCACAAACATACCTTAGTGGACAGGTAGGTGGGCTTGAATGACAGCCCTATTAGACAGAGGCTCAAAAGAACTCACATCTCCTAGACAGGAACGTGAGAATCACACTCACACCCTGCTCATCAGCCCGCACACATTTCAAGGTCAGGCTATCCCCAAATTAACTAGTGCAGTGACTAGTGCAGAGTTTAAAATTAGGATGGCTTACAGCAAATGGATATGTAGCCTACTATGTTATTTATCATCAGTACATGTTTCCCTTTGCCTTAGTTATTTCTTAAGCGGGAATCTCAGCATACTGGGTGCCCTTTGTCAGGTCATACTGTTGAGATAGACTGGCCCTAATCTGTTAATTTCCCCTCTAAATCCTATTTAACACATTTTCTACAGTCGACATGTTGCCAAAGAAATCTCTGTCCGGCCAACAGTTGTTTTTTCCAGTGGGGGAATAGGCAGACCCTAGGCCATTTACCCTTCCTCATTACTTCCATTCAGATAACAGTTAAACTTTGAACAATATCCACCTGTATATGGCATCCCACCACCGTATATGAATTGGGTACAGGTTAGAAACATGTGGGTCCTTTAGGAATAGCCTGACGTCAGCAGCACTTGTGCACATTCCTAATTGGAACATTATGGGATGTGCAGAGTCTGCTGTACCTAATTCAGTCCACCTTGAATGACCACAATCGGAAGAGTTCCCACACAAACTCATTCTAGAATGACTGACATTCCTCTGCTTGTTGTCTATGTTTATGGGGCTTGTCCAAAGTTAATAGAGTTTCACACTGGAACCAATAAGCACATTACAAAACGTGTGAGTGGTGGCTCTCAATGAAGGCCAAGTCTGTATAATGTAAAATAATCAGACAGGGTCCTTCAGTAACAGGCATGTTATAATATAAGTACTGTAGCTACTTGGATAAAAGTAACCTGAAGTACTAAAGTGTGTGTGACATGATGTGACAACCTAATCACTTAATATGGTCTAGTTAGATATGCATGTTTGGATAAGCATGCCGTTTTCTGAGGAATGTGGAAGTTTTACTGAACATTCTGTTGTGATGATGCAGAGAAAAGCGGTAATTATTGGTAACAAATGTGAACAGGTTAACATTCTTACCTGCCTCCAGAGCAGCTGCCTCCGAGCTGGCGGCCGATGCGCAGGCGTTACTGTAGTTGCGTTTTATTTCCCGGAAAAATGCGTTGGTCTCCTTCAGATTCTTTTTCAGTTGTATGGAGTGTTTATTGTAGCTGTTGAAGAGTCGGGATAATTCTCTAGCTAAAGGAGTGACTTTCTGCACATTTCCCCCACCTACCACCTCCATTGCAGTAGGTATTTGAGTCTGAAATGAGGCACAATGGGGAGAACGCTCTTCTCTTTACTGCTACCACCTTTTGAACTGCCAACCGAATATGGTATGCAAATGGTCCCAGTCTTCAAGTTGTAATTGCCATTGCAAGTTATTGGACAAGGGCGCATCGGTGAGCGTCAATGTGATTTGCTGCTCCGTTTCAGTGAATTCTCTTATGGTCTCACTTATTCAGATTTCCACTGTTCAATTATTTGCATCAGTATCACTAATGTTTGTTTACTTGACGTATAGGTTGTGCCCCGTGTCATGGATTTCAGACACCAACAGTCCAAAAAGTCCACTGTTAATTTAAAGGGGCGATTGTGCAAGCGATATCGCAGTGCAAGCGGGCAACGTTACTGCCGTGGGGAATTCCGTAGCAAAATCACTGCATCACATTGTCGCTGTCCACACAAACAAAATATGGCATGACAAACTTCGAACGGCAAATAGCTAGTTTGATAACCAGTGTCCTCTAGCAAACGACTGTCTTAGCTAACGTTAGCTATCGAACATGCCAACTTCTGTCCAGCCCTAGCTAGCAGTGTCTCAGTGATGTGAGATAGTTAACGTTAGCTAATTCCCGTACTAGTAGCCGTACTTACCTTCCTATCCAGTTCCTATCCTACTAGCCAGCAAGCCAGGCATCGTATTCCAAGTTAATGTTTCAAGACAGCAGACCCATTACCCAAGCCGATGTTGTCATTAGCTCCCTTGAGTAACCTTTTCCACAGGTGCTACATAAACTAGCGAGTTACTGCTGGTTTATCCGAGATTCCACGGAAGAGATGGCTAGTTAGCTAGCAAAACAAAGTCGCTCGCTGTCAATCACAGTTGTGATACATAATAAAGATGTCTGTCACTACGCTCCTCAGTCTTCAATGAATGCTAGAAAAAAAGCTATTACCATCACTCGAGGGGATCAACATTTGGAATGTTACAGTTTAGCAGCACTCTCTTAAAACAGACAGTTCGAGAGTACCTAGCTAGCTACAGTAGTTACTTGGAGAAGGACAATGTTTCTCTATTGCCTTCTGGGATATGTAGTTCTTCTGCCCTACTGCCTAGAGAACATGGATTCATTTGCTACTGTTAGGACGAAATCTCGTTTAACCCAGACTAAATTTTGCTCGATTAAATGTATGTTTTATTTACATTTACGCAATCTGTCCACGATATATTATTTAGGGACAAATAGGCTCAGGTTCTCCATACTCTTTCTCTGACATAGCAACGTGTGAAAAACAGTATTATCTGGGAGTCTGATTTTAGAGGTTTGGTGTTGCAGTGAATTGGAATTTGGGTCCATGCGACTGTCAATCGAACACTTAAACTACTAACTTCCCAGGGATGGTCAAAAATGACAAAATATAATTATAAAATACAATAAAGATCAATGTATCAAAATTAACTACAAAATATTTATATTTAATTAAAATACATGTATTTTAAGATATAGAAATAACCTACATTTTTAATAACTAGCTGGCCCGAAGAGCAACAACATTCTTAGTAATGGATACAGAAACGTTTTACTTGCTATAACTGTTATATGTTGACGTTTATCTACCTTAGTTGAATTCACTGACTGTAAATAACTCCGGATAAGAGTGTGTGCTAAATGACCAAAATGTAAGTGTATATATGAAAATGAACATACCAAAATGAACTGCAAGCAAGCACTGGGTATTATTATTGATGTCAGGCAGAAGTCAATGAGAATAATACTCAGCATTTTTTTATTTCACTTTTATTCAACCAGGCAGGCCAGTTGAGAACAATTTCTCATTTACAACTGTCACCTGGCCAAGATAAAGCAAAACAGTGCGACAAAAACAACAGAGTTACACATGGGACAAACAAACGTACAGTCAACAACACAATAGAAAATCTGTATACAGTGTGTGCAAATGAAGTAAGGAGGTAAAGGCAAAAACAGGCCAATAGTGGTGAAGTAATTACAATTTAGCAATTTACACTGAAGTGATATATGTGCAGATGAGGATGTGCAAGTAGAAATACTGGTGTGCAAAAGAGCAGTAAAACAAAAACTAATATGGGGATGAGGTAGGTAGTTGGTTGGATGGGCTATTTACAGATGGCCTGTGTATAGCTGCAGCGATCGGAAAGCTGCTCTGACAGCTGACGCTTGAAGATAGACTGCATCCAATTTGCTGAGTAGAGTGTTGGAGGCTATTTTGTAAATGACATCATCGAAATCAAGGATCGGTAGGACGAGGGTATGTTTGGCAGCATGAGTGAAGGAGGCTTTGTTGTGAAATAGGAAGCCGATTCTAGATTAATTTTGGGTTGGATATGCTTAATGTGAGTCTGGAAGGAGAGTTTACAGTCTAACTATTTACCTAAATACCTAGGTATTTAAAGTTGTCCACATATTCTAAGTCCGAACCGTCCAGAGTAGTGACGCTGGTCAGGCGGGCGGGTGTGGGAAGTGATCGGTTGAAGAGCATGCATTTAGTTTTACTAGCAGTTAAGAGCAGTTGGAGGCCACAGGAGTAGTGTTGTATGGCATTGAGGCTCATTTGGAGGTTTGTTAACACAGTGTCCAAAGAGTGACCAGATGTATACAGAATGGTGTCGTCTGCGTAGAGGTGGATCAAAGAATCACCCGCAGCAAGAGCGACATCATTGATATATACAGAGAAAAGAGTCTGCCCAGGAATTGAACCCTGTGGCACCCCCATAGAGACTGCCAGAGGTCCGGACAACAGGCCCTCCGATTTGACACACTGAACTCAATCTGAGAAGTAGTTGGTGTACCAGGCGAGGCAGTCATTTGAGAACCAAGGCTATTGAGTCTGCCGATAAGAATATGGTGATTGACAGAGTTGAAAGCCTTGAGAGTGGCTGAGGTGCACCCGTGACCAGCTCGGAAGCCAGATTGCATTGCGAAGAAGGTGGGATTCGAAATAGTCTGTGATCTGTTTGTTCACTTGGCTTTCGAAGACTTTAGAAAGGCCGGGCAGGATGGATATAGGTCTATAACAGTTTGGGTCTAGAGTGTCTTCCCCTTTTGAAGAGGAGGATGACTGCGCTGCTTTCCAATCTTTAGGAATCTCAGACGATACAAAAGAGAGGGTGAAAAGACTAGTAATAGGGGTTGCAACAATGGCGGTGGATAATTTTAGGAAGAGAGGGTCCAGATTGTCTAGCCCAGCTGATTTGTAGGGATCCAGATTTTGCAGCTCTTTCAGAACATCAGCTGTCTGGATTTGGGTGAAGGGGAAGTGGGGGGGGGGGGCTGAGCTGTTGGCCAGGGATGGGGTAGCCAGGTGGAAAGCATGGCCACCTGCAAAGAAATGCCTATTGAAATGATCGATTGTCGTGGATTTATCAGTGGTGATAGTGTTTCCTAGTCTCAGTGCAGTGGGCAGCTGAGAGGAGGTAATCTTATTCTCCATGGACTTTACAATGTCTCAAAACTTTTTGGAATTAGTGCTGCAGGATGCAAATTTCTGTTTGAAAATGCTTACCTTTGCTTTCCTAACTGTGTGTATTGGTTCCTGACTTCACTGAAAAGTTGCATATAGTGGAGACTTTACGAAGCTAGTGCAGTACGCCAGTGTGTTTTTTTATGCTGGTCAAGAGCGGTCAAGTGTGGAGTGAACCAAGGGCTATATCGGTTCTTAGTTCAAATTTTTTGAATGGGCCATGCTTATTTAAGAGGGTGAGGAAAGCACTTTTAAATAACAACCAGGCATCCTCTGCTGACAGGATGAGGTCAATATCCTTCCAGGATACCCGGGCCAGGTCGATTAGAAAGGCCTGCTCACTAAAGTATTTTAGGGAGCGTTTGACAGTGATGAGGGGTGGTCGTTTGACCGCGGACCCATAACATAATTTTTGGGGGCCTTCCTAAGCCAGGATTCAGACACAGCTAGGACATCAGGGTTGGTGGAGTGTGCTAAAGCAGTGAATAAAGCGAACTTAGAGAGGAGGCTTCTGATGTTAACATTCATGAACCCAAGGCTTTTACAGTTGCAGAAGTCAACAAATGAGAGCGCCTGGGGACACACAGGGCCTGGGTTAATCTCTACATCACCAGAGGAACAGAGGAGGAGTAGGATAAGGATACAGCTAAAGATAAAAAGAACTGGTCTTCTAGTGCTTTGGGAACAGAGAATAAAAGGAGCAGATATCTGGGCGTGGTAGAATAGATTCAGGGCATAGTGTACAGACAAGGGTATGGTAGGGTGCAAGTACAATGGGGGTAAACCCTAGGCATTGAGTGACGATGAGAGGTTGCATCTCTAGAGGTGCCAGTTAAGCTAAGTGTGGGCTCCGCATGTGTGGGGGGTGGGACAAGGAGGCTATCTGAGGCATGTTGAGCAGGACTAGGGGCTCTGCAGTAAAATAAAACAATGAGAGCTGCCCTAAACAACAGTATACAAGGCATACTGAGAAAGGTATAGAGCAATCACAGGTGTTGATTGGGAGAGCTAAGACAACGGGTGAGACAACGAGTAAATGGCAATGAATTGGCAGAGAGGGTCAGTTAGCTACACACAGGGCCTGAAATGCTTTGCAATTGTCCATTTTTATATATACAATTATAGGTAATTTAGTAGATGCTCTTATCACACCATAGTGCCAAGACATTCTGATACCAATGCAGAGTGAGAGGGGGCCAGTTGTGAACCACTAAAAATAAATGGTATAGAAAATTATTTATTTTGAAAGTATAAATTCACATATACCTACAGCTCTCTAAAGTATCTTGTTACAAAATACATTTGAATTTAGTTCAGCCCAGTGTACTACAAATGACAAAATACTCAGAATTGAAATTCGTATTTCAAATACAGAAATTTTGCAAATCTCTGTCCCTTCCTTTGGAAAGTGCAAGTCCTGACAAGTACACCTGACTGCAGTGTGCAATTCAGGGCCGGTCTCAATGTGGTCGGAGTCAAACGTTTGACCCCGCCCACCTTTTTCAGTCCAGCTGAGGTTTGAGTCACACACTGAATACAAACACGCAAGTTTGCACAAGGCACGCATTGAATACAAACGTATTTCATTTTTGAAACTGTAAGAAATAATTATATAAAGTGGTACTAGATGTGTTGTAACACTTTTTGCTTCATGCTATACTTTAGATAAGCTACTGATATTGTTGCAGTGTACAGACTTATGTCATGTACTGTTAAAATTGTGTTGATAAATGTTAACTTTATATTATTTAATTGAGCATACACACACACATACAGTTACTACCTACCCTGATTTATAATGCTATTTACTTTCCCAATGAGAATGGAGACAGACTAAACTATATAGTAGACATACTGAATAGCTGAAGGTGCTTTGTACATTAAGTTATACCAGCTCCAGTACAGAGATCAGAGACTTGGGTGACTTCTATGTCATCTTTACTAAACAACATAACACAATTAACAATTGAAACAGCAGACAAAAACAAGGTTTGACTACTCCTCAAAAATGGCTTCACTCCTGCTCCTCAAAAGAGGCAAAGAGAGTAATGTTCTTGTTGTCAACTGCCTCCACATAGAACATCTCATAATCTCTCTGTAACATGAATGGTTCCTTGAGGATAAAATTTTCCTCTTCATCCAGGCCATCATACAACCGTAGTTCTTTAAGGATTGTAATGCGGTCTTCCCTGTCCATCCCAATTACACTAGGGAGGGAAACAGTGCCTTTAAATGTTCGATGCCTCTAGGGTGTGTGAAATTGCACACTGCCATTGGGGGTTTCTCAATCCCGATGTGACACACTTTCAACAGTCTCCCAGCAGCGCAATCCCAATTCTAACACCAGTACAGCAAATTTGGGGGGTAGCCCAACTGAGTTCACCCTCTCTCACACACCATATTATTTTCATCCTGGTAGTGTTTGACTTTGTTGAGTTTGAATCGCGTTTGTCTCCAGAGCTGAGTTCAAATACATGTGTAGGACTAATTTTTTATTTGCTATTTAGACACCTCTTTTCTGTGTATTTGAGCATTCTCAAATAATCTGGCCGAAATCAACTACTTCTATCGGAAGTATCCTATGAAAAAAGCCTACTATTTGAACATATTTCAAATACTTATTTCCAAATACATTATATCAAATACCAAACATACCTGGATTCAAATGACCAAAAGTATTTATTTATATTTGAAAATGCACTGTGTATTTGAGTATTGTCAAGTATTTTAACTCAGCTCTGTTTTTTTCAAATGTGTCCCAATCCACATTTAAGCTGCTCCGCACGAAGCCTCACTTGTCCTACTTTAGGGGCTCATCAAATAGTCACCTTTTCAATCACTGTGTCCCAAGACAGTGACTGATGTTGCACAAACCTGAGCCATTGGCCTTTAGCCTTAATTTTGCAATGTCAGTAGACATATTGCAGCTAATCAATTGGTATTGGAGGTTTTGATGGCTGCACCTTCAAATGCAGAATCATGCCTTGTGACAGGTTTGTCAATTGGCATGTAACTTGAGAAAATATATGTATAATACTGGTGTATTCCAGTAGAGACTCAGAGACCTTCTCTTGAAATGCCCCGAATTACTTTGATTATTGTTGTGTTTTATTTGTTTGATGTTTCATGCAATATTCCAGTAGCTCCACTGCAATCATTACATGAGGTATAATGTAATGGCACAATTAAGTATCACAAAACCCCAAGCCAGTAACTGATAAAGACAATTTATTTACCAAACTCTTAACACGGATTATACATTTGTGTGTAAAGCGCTCCCTCTTGGGGCAAAAGTAGGCCTACATTTCATGATTCAAATTCACCACTTGGTGGTGTCTGTACTTTATGTGTGTAGAATTCACACAAAGATTTCAAATGACAATGTCGTGTGTGTGGACGGACCAATAATGTATATAAACCTTGGTTTGCTGATGCTGTGTATTGGGCTTTGAAGCCACCAGTCGGCCATATTTTCACTCCTCAGAGGGAGCAGTCCTCCATAGGAATGAATGGAATTCTACAGTATTTCAATTAAACGTTTCAAGGACACAATTACATGTATTTAAGTCATTTTGTTATAGTGGGGACAGTAACATTAGACATTTCTCAAAATCACACTTTAAAGAAAATGGTTTTATATATTTTTTCATTTTTAAATGTTTAGCTCACATAAATATAATTTACAAGTATTCATTAAGGTGTCTGTAATGGAATACAAGTGGCAAAAACAAATGTAGACATTAACAAATGCATTTCTATAGCTTCCTAAATATGTTTCACAGAGTGCCATGATGGAGGCACTCTAGCTTCAAAAGTGATGGTTGCTGATAATGGGCCTCTGTATGCCTATGTAGATATTCCATAAAAAAATCTGCCGTTTCCAGTTACAATAGTAATTTACAACATTAACAATGTCTACACTGTATTTCTGATCAATTTTATGTTATTTTAATGGACAAAATATATTATTTTCTTTCAAAAACAAGGACATTTCTAAGTGACCCCAAACCTTTGAACGTGTGTGTGTGTGTGTGTGTGTGTGTGTGTGTGTGTGTGTGTGTGTGTGTGTGTGTGTGTGTGTGTGTGTGTGTGTGTGTATGTATGTATGTATGTATGTATGTATGTATGTATGTATGTATGTATGTATGTATGTATGTATGTATGTATGTATGTATGTATGTATGTATGTATGTATGTATGTATGTATGTATGTATGTATGTATGTATGTATGTATGTATGTATGTATGTATGTATGTATGTATGTATGTATGTATGTATGTATATACTGCACACATTTCTTGTTAACAAACTATAGTTTTGCCAAGTCGGTTAGGACATCTACTTTGTGCATGACACAAGTAATTTTTCCAACAATTGTTTGCAGACAGATTATTTCATTTATAATTCACTGTATCAGAATTCCAGGTGGCTAGAAGTTTACATACACTAAGTTGGCTGTGCCTTTAAACAGCTTGGAAAATTCCAGAAAATTATGTCATGGCTTTAGAAGCTTCTGTTAGGATCATTTACATAATTTCAGTCAATTGGAGGTGTACCTGTGGATGTATTTCAAGGCCTACCTTCAAACTCAGTGCCTCTTTGCTTGACATCATGGGCAAATCAACAAAATAATCAGCCATGACCTCAGAAAATAATTGTAGACCTCCACAAGTCTGGTTCATCCCTGGGAGCAATTTCCAAACGCCTGAAGGTACCACCTTCATCTGTACAAACAATAGTACGCAAGTATAAGCACCATGGAACCACACAGCCATCATACCGCTCAGGAAGGAGACACGTTCTGTCTCCTAGAGATGAACGTACTTTGGTGCGAAAAGTGCAAATCAATCCCAGAACAACAGCGAAGGACCTTGTGAAGATGCTGGAGGAAACAGGTACAAAAGTGTCTATATACACAGAAAAACAAGTACTATATTTTCTGGAAATATATATATATATATATATATTAAATTATATATACACTGCTCAAAAAAATAAGGGGAACTTAAAAAACACAATGTAACTCCAAGTCAATCACACTTCTGTGAAATCAAACTGTCCACTTAGGAAGAAACACTGATTGACAATAAATGTCACATGCTGTTGTGTAAATGGAATAGACAACAGCTGGAAATGATAGGCAATTAGCAAGACACCCCCAATAGAGGAGTGGATCTGCAGGTGGTGACCACAGACCACTTCTCAGTTCCTATTCTTCCTGGCTGATGTTTTGATCACTTTTGAATGCTGGCGGTGCTTTCACTCTAGTGGTAGCATGAGACGGAGTCTACAACCCACACAAGTGGCTCAGGTAGTGCAGCTCATCCAGGATGGAACATCAATGCGAGCTGTGGCAATAAGGTATGCTGTGTCTGTCAATGTAGTGTTCAGAGCATGGAGGCGCTACCAGGAGACAGGCCAGTACATCAGGAGACATGGAGGAGGCCGTAGGAGGGCAACAACCCAGCAGCAGGACCGCTACCTCCGCCTTTGTGCAAGGAGGAGCAGGAGGAGCACTGCCAGAGCCCTGCAAAATGAGCTCCAGCAGGCCACAAATGTGCATGTGTCTGCTCAAACGGTCAGAAACAGACTCCATGAGGGTGGTATGAGGGCCCGACTTCCACAAGTGGGGGTTGTGCTTAAAACCCAACACCGTGCAGGACGTTTGGCATTTGCCAGAGAACACCAAGATTGGCAAATTCGCCACTGGCGCCCTGTGCTCTTCACAGATGAAAGCAGGTTCACACTGAGCACACGTGACAGAGTCTGGAGACGCCGTGGAGAACGTTCTGCTGCCTGCAACATCCTCCAGCATGACCAGTTTGGCGGTGGGTCAGTCATGGTGTGGGGTGGCATTTCTTTGGGGGGCCGCACAGCCTTTCATGTGCTTGCCAGAGGTAGCCTGACTGCCATTAGGTACCGAGATGAGATCCTCAGACCCATTGTGAGACCATATGCTGGTGCGGTTGGCCCTGGGTTCCTCCTAATGCAAGACAATGCTAGACCTCATGTGGCTGGAGTGTGTCAGCAGTTCCTGCAAGAGGAAGGCATTGATGCTATGGACTGGCCCGCCCCTTCCCCAGACCTGAATCCAATTGAGCACATCTTGGACATCATGTCTCGCTCCATCCACCAACGCCACGTTGCACCACAGACTGTCCAGGAGTTGGCGGATGCTTTAGTCCAGGTCTGGGAGGAGATCCCTCAGGAGACCATCCTCCACCTCATCAGGAGCATGCCCAGGCGTTGTAGGGAGGTCATACAGGCACGTGGAGGCCACACACACTACTGAGCCTCATTTTGACTTGTTTTAAGGACATTACATCAAAGTTGGATCAGCCTGTAGTGTGGTTTTCCACTTTTGAGTGTGACTCCAAATTCAGACCTCCATGGGTTGATAAATTTGATTTCCATTGATAATTTTTGTGTGATTTTGTTGTCAGCACATTCAACTATGTAAAGAAGAAAGTATTTAATAAGAATATTTCATTCATTCAGATCTAGGATGTGTTATTTTAGTGTTCCCTTTATTTTTTTGAGCAGTGTATATATAAAAATTGGTATGTTGGTATGTACAGTACTAGTGTGTTAACATGCAAAACATTTCAATGTAAAAACAAATCAGAGGACATAATTTAATTTTAATGTATGGATGATGAAAAATCCAGTACCTGTTTTAAAGACTATATAACTTTCATATTTACATATGCTGTGTGATCTTGGCTTCCATTCCTGTTTGTCAGTTCTTCACTCATTAAGAGGCATTTCAATTTACAGTTGAGGTGACTTGTGTTAATTACAGTGAGATTCTTTTGGGAGCTGTTTGGTTAGACTTCAGTGCAGCTTTTGACATTATCCATCATAATCTGCTGCTGGAAATAGTGTGTTATGGCTTCACATCCCTTGCTATATTGTGGATCAAGAGTTTCCTGTCTAAAATAACACAGAGGGTGTTATTTTAATGGAAGCCTCTCCAACATAATACAGATAGTCTGGCATTCCCCATGGCAGTTGTCTAGGCCAATTACTTTTTTCAATCTTTAGTAATGACCTGTCACTGGCACTGAGCAAAGCCTGTGTATCTATGTATGCTTATGACTCAACATTATACACTTCAGCTACCACAGCAAGTGAAATCACTGCAACCCTTAACAAAGAGCTGCAGTCAGTTTTAGAATGGGTGGAAAGTAATAGGCTAGAACTAAATATTTCAAAAGCTAAAAGCATTTTATATGGGACAAATCATTCACTAAACCCTAAACTAAATATTGTAATAAATATTGTGTAAATGTAGCAAGTTGAGAGAATAAACTGCTTGGTATAACCCTGGATTGTAAACTGTCATGGTCAAAATATATTGATGCAATGGTAGCTAAAATGGGGAGAGGTCTGTCCATAATGAAGCGTTGCTCTGCTTTCTTAACTAGGCTATCAACAAAACAAGTTCTACAGGTCGTAGACTACTGTCCAGTCATATGGTCAAGTTCCACAAAGAGGGACATATGCAAATTACAGTTGGCCCAGAACAGAGCAGCACGGCTGGCCCTTAAATGTACACAGAGAGCTAACATCAATGACATGCTCAAAGTAGAGAAGAGATTGACTGCATTCCTACTTGTCTTTGTGAGAGGGATGGACATGTTGGAAGTACTGAGGTGTCTGTTCAAACTCAGACACCCATGCATACCCCAATAGACATGCCACCAGGGGTCGCTGGCAATGTTGAAGAGAACAGATAAGAACTTGTGAAACTAAATGTAGGAACATTTTCTTTGTGAGGAAGAGATGCATCTGATTTAGCTTGCCTGACATTTTGGGACTGTTGGTGCAGTGTTTTGCACTGGCAGAAAACGAAATAATGCCGAGTTCAAGAACAACTGGGAACTGAGAAATCTCCAATTTACAACTTCAGTGCATTCAAAACAACTGGGAACTCGTAAAAAAAACAAGCTCCGAATGGGAAAATCGTTTTGAACGGTCATCCAACTCGGAATTCCAAGTCGGAAACCTGGGCATCTTTCTACAGCTCCGACCTGAAGCTCACTGACTTCATGATTTGATCTGGTTGTTTTTTCGAGTTCCCAGTTCAAAACAACTGGGAACTCGGAAAAATACGAGGTCAAATCATGACGTCAGTGATCTTCAGGTCTAGACCGAGGCCAGAGTTCTCGAGTTGGATGACCGTTCAAAAAGATTGTCCCAGTCTGAGCTAGTTTTTTTCTGAGTTCCCAGTTGTCTTGAATACACTGAAGTCGGAAGTCTGATAATTCCGATTTCCCAGTACCGCGTTCCCAGGTGTTTTGAACATATTACCCGAACTCCGCCCACAATTATGCCTTGTTCAAGGCGCCAGGGAACTCGGAATTCTCTGATTTCAGTGTGTACAAGACAAATGGGAACTCGGAAAAAAATGTGCCCCCAAGATGGAGAAATTTGTTTGAACGGTCATTCAATTTGAAATTATAAGTCGAGAACTTGAGCTCTTACGTTCCGAATGAAGATCCCCGAAGTCATGACTTGACCTCGGTTATTTCCAAGTTCCCCGTTGTCTGGAAAGCACCATGAAGCTCACAACGCCTCCTGGTAAAAACAACAGCAAATGGGCAACGATGCCTGTTTATTGGATATTCAAATAGGAGGAGTGGTCACCTTCATCGACTTCATGAAACCAACACAGGAAACAAGGCTACCTGAGGAAGAGTATATACAACAAACTACATGTTTTCAATGTGTTATGTTTGTATAGTCTAGTCATTCAACTGTAGGAGAAATAAAAAGTGGTTGCAATCTATAATGGATCCTAACGATTTCAACAGTGGTGGGCGATCATCAACTTTATCCGACAATGGACAACAGTCACCTGGTCATGGCCACTCGCTTGTTAGAAAATCGTTCTCCGAGGCATCCGTGAAAAGGCAAGCGGTGAAGAGACATCATCATAAACACAATCTGAAGCATCGGTATGAATTTCTTGAAACTCTTGGAAAAGGGACTTACGGAAAAGTGAAGAAAGCAATCGAGAGATCCGGTAGAATGGTACGTTTTTTAATGTTTTTCCCATTTTCAAATGTGTAATGAGTAGCCTTTTTAAATATTTCATGATTTTTCATTACAATTTCCTAAAATGTTTAAGGTTTAGGCCTTTAATTCATCTGTTGGCCTACTTTGTTGGTTTAATTATGTAGACTGTTGTATTATTTGTATATTATACCTATAGCCTACATTCTGCGATAATCTACAAAACCAAAAGTATGTGGACACCTGCTCCTCGAACATCTCATTACAAAATCATAGGCATTAAAATGGAGTTGGTTTCCCAATTTGCTGATATAATAACATTGACTCTTCTGAGAAGGCTTTCCACTAGATGTTGGAACATTGCTGCTGGGACTTGCTTCCTTTCAGCTTCAAGAGCATTCGTGAGGTCTGGCACTGATGTTGGGCGAGTAGGCCTGGCTTGCATTCAGCATTCCAATTCGTCCCAAGGTGTTTGATGGGGTTGAGGTCAGGGGTCTGTGCAGGCCAGTCAAGTTCTTCCACACCGATCTCAACTAACCATTTCTGTATGGACCACGCTTTGTGCAAGGGGGCATTGTCATGCTGAAACAAGAAAAGGCCTTCCCCAAACTGTTGTCACAAAGTTGGAAGCACGGAATCTTCTAGAATGTCATTGTATGCTGTAGCATTAAGATGACCCTTTACTGGAACTAAGGGGCCTAGCCAGAACTATGAAAAACAGCCCCAGAGCATTATTCCTTCTGCACCAAACTTTACAGTTGGCACTATGCATTGGGGCAGGTAGCGTTCTCTTGGCATCCACCAACCCAAGGTATGTCCGTCGGGCTGCCAGATGGTGAAGCGTGATTCATCACTCCAGAGAATGCTTTTCCACTACTCCAGAGTCCAATGGCGGCAAGCTTCACATCACTCTAGCCGACACTTGACATTGTCCATGGTGATCTTAGGCTTGTGTGTGGCTGCTTGGCCATGGAAACCCATTTCATGAAGCTCCAGACTAACAGTTCTTGTGCTGACGTTGCTTCAAGAGGCAATTTCGAACTTGGTAGTGAGTGTTGCAACTGAGGACAGACAATTTTTACGCAATACACTTTTCAGCACTCAGAGGTCCTGTTCTGTGAGCTTGTGTGGCCTTTCACTTTGCAGTTGAGTGGTTGCTCCTTGACATTTCCACTTCACAATAACATCACTTACAGTTGACCAGTGCAGAAATTTTACAAACTGACTTGTTGGAAAGGTGGCATCCTATGATGGTGCCATGTTGAAAGTCACTGAGGTCTTCAGTATGGCCATTTTACTACCAATGTTTGTCTATGGAGATTGTATGGCTGTGTGCTCGATTTTTATACACCTGTCAGCAACTGGTGTGGCTGAAATTGCAGAATCCACTCATTTAAAGGGATGTCCACATACTTCTGTGTATATAGTGTATCTGATGCCATGTCAGACCAAATTGTTGTGTTGAACAGAGGAGACTGAACCAAGCACACGTAATTGTGTATGTTCTGTCATGACTCACTCAAACTACAATGACACAAAACAATGACACACTGTGAGAGGTTCACCAGGAGCTTGAATAGACTTTCCTTTAAAAACAAAAACAGGTCTTTCCATTAGCACACCCATATCGCCTTTACACTGTAGAAACTCCTAAAGGTGGGTGTTGGCCTGCTGGTGTTTATAGGCCTGTGTTATTTCACCCATACCATTAGCTGTGTGCAGCCTACATTAAAGAAACGTTTTTTGATGAGACTTTATAAACCGGCAGGCTACAAAATCGGCAATAGATTCATTCTGTGATCTTTTCCACACTGTGACCTTGTTTGGTTGGATCTACTTAGACTAAACATGTCCAGGCTATTGAGCACCCAACATGTCAGAACAAAGAGGCACCAAACTGGCCTGTAGCCTATTCTGCAATGCCTGCCTGGAAGTGAATAGCTCTGTGGGCAGACAGTTGGCAATTTGACACTGGTATCAGAGGTTTCTGGGAAGGCACGCCACTTTCTATTTACCCTCAGTTTTGGAATGTGTTGAGTAAAGATTTAGACAAATGTATGTTTGAGTAAGAGTTCAACGGTTAAGACAACAGGACATGCTCTGGGATGGTTCAGTACAGTCCAATATACCTCCCACATATCCAGACCATAACAATGTATGTGCACTTCTTATCTGTCCTAAAGAACATCTCCAAACAGTCTGAGCTCATTCACCTCTTGGGTACGTTGTATACAAGAATGAGTTCTAATGACCGCCTACTTGGCAATAGATGCCAATGACTATGAATGACCAGTACTGACAATTGAGTCATACTGGAAAAACACATTGTTATTGAAGTTTCCAACAGGGCATTAAAAGTGTAGTTCTCATCTAATCAAGCACAAGACTGACATGTGCGTAACATGTTCCTGTGTCAAGGGCAACCCACCTCCAAATACAATTTAGTGATCCATCAAAATAATCTTTAGACTTGACTGGGGCAGTTACATACATTTAATGCAGGGGATTTGAAATGCAGGAGTTGGGTGGATAACAACCACTACCTTGTAGTTTACTGACATGTGGGTTAGCAAAGTGGAAGTCCATGTCCCAAAATCTCAACACTTTTCAAGTCCCACAATCCTGTCCTCATGGTATTTATTTTGTGTAAAATGTGACACCGAGGTGTAATCTGTAACCCAGATTTGTCCTTGGAAAGGACACTGGAGTTTTGGTGTCTCCTGATGGGGTGGTAGTTGGTCATCCTAAAATGGTTCTCTAATCTAGGCCTATCTCTCAGGTATGGAGGAGGGACAGCTGGGTAAATTCCCACCTGGCTGAGGTGCATTCCTGTCCTGTAGCCTAGGGGGAAAAAGAGAGGGGGATGGGAGAATGAGGTTTAAAAAAACAACATTTACTTGTGATTATTCACAATTTGTTTGCTGACAAACATCAAACATTCAGTATGTAATTTGTATGTTCAAAAAAAAAATATATTTGTCAGTATTAACCTCAGTGAACAGTTGCAGCAGTTTTGTAGCCAAAACTAGGCAGCATTGGGTCATAACACGATGCCTCTATGGTGTAACCTCGGACTTCTGTCATATTGATCAGAAGGAGGGGGGTTAGAGTGGGAGAGAGGAGGGCAATAGTCTTGGCTAAAGAAAGATCATTTATTTGTCACGGAGAGATTAATGGACTGCAACCCTGCATCCTGACCAGTAACTTCAATATTCAGTTTCACATTTCATTACACTATTTATCATTTACCATTAGGGAAGCAGGAAACACAATTTGTAGGAAAGAACACGAGGGGTTTTTATTTTGGGGTTTCCTTTGATGTGGTCACGTCATAGTAAAGGATTGTTCCATAAGGAAATGTATATGTTTCCATTTCGGGCAGTTCCACGGTAACAGACAGATGCTCACACCCTTCTTGACTGTGGACATGCACAAAGATACAGTATCACTCATTATATTTTGAGATATAAGCAGGGAGAAAACAACAGTTGAACATTCTATGCTGACCTTCAAAACATGCATGTGCTGAGTTTGGTTTATTGCTAAATCAGTTGGGGTTGGGCCCTTTCCAAGCAGTGTGCTGTTAAAGGTTGGGGAAACATCCTGAGAAAATTGAAGAAAGTGACGATTGGAATTCCCCTCCCAAAACTTCTGTATAGACTTGGAAGATAAGTGTCGTGTCTGCATACCTGGCCTGGCTGGCTGTATCATCACACATGGCTTGTTCCATATCTTCCAGTCTAATGACATAGAGATGTAGAACTCAATGCTGGGAGTGACCTTTTCATACAATAGAGGGCATCATTTTGAACTACAGGCTCTATTATCATTGTGTTCTGCTGCTCCTATCCCTTTGTGAAATCCTGTATGTTTCATATTACATCATCTTCAGGAGCTTCATCTTCAGGCTCGCCTCCCACAGAGCGTGGGCATCAAAAACTCCCGAGTGGTGCAGCGGTCTAAGGCACTGCATCTCAGTGCTAGAAGCATCACTACAGACTCTGGTTCGATTCCAGGCTGTATCGCAACCGGTCGTGATTGGGAGTCCCATAGGGTGGGGCACAATTGGCCCAGTGTTGTCTGGGTTAGAGTTTGGCTGGGGTAGGTTGTCATTGTAAATAAGAATTTGTTCTTAAACTGACTTCCCTAGTTCGATAAATACAATTGGTCCTCGCCACAGTGTTTTACAGAGACAGTATTTGGTGGCTATACTCCACCTGTATTGAGGAATAGCACACTAACATGATGTTAACACTGGCTCAGTGTGACTTGAGCATTAGTTTGGCCATGAATCCAGTCAACAGACACAACAACCGACGGATTCATCCTGAGGTAAGTACCATTGATAGAAGACGTATCCAGACTATGACTCATAGGAAGAGGCTGTGAGTGTGAAGGTCTTGTCTGGTATTCCTCCTCCTGTCAGGGAGTGTTTCTGTGGTCTTAGGGTGAATGTGAAGGGCTGAAGAAGACTACATTCTCTAACCATCGGCTGCCCGTCATAACCCCCTCTTCTCTCCTTTTGATATACTTCTACGCACTCTGAGTCGGTGTGGAATCCCATACATCTAAACTAGCCTGCATCACATGGGCTAAGACGCATGCATACTCCTTCATGTACACATGGATAGAGTGCAATCTATTATACATGCAACAATATAAAAGGCATATAGGTAAACATTAGCACCAATCACAGATAGCATCTCAACACGCATGTTTCACACAGGCAACCATATACACACAGATTTGCTGACATTTAGTCACCCTGATGCATGTGTGCGCATTTAAACTCTGTCACTTCTATTCAAATGATCTAATTCTGTGGGCCTCACTAACGTCATACGAGACAATGCATTTCATCACAGCAGCCAGTACACTGTCCCTCCTTCGACTGCCCTGTCACAGTAGCACTATGGTGTTTTCAGTTAACACTTTCAGCCCAGTAATCCTCAGGCTATGGAAGGGTAAAGCTAAACTATGTTTCTGATTGCTCCTTTCATTTGAATAAATTGTTTCTAATCTACATGTTGCCTAACCTCACATGTTGCCTAACACACTTGGCTAGGTTTATAAAAATAAAAATAAATTACTCACTTTGTTTTAGTTTGGTATTTTCTTTGTAAACTCAGCAAAGAAAGAAACGTCCCTTTTTCAGGACCCTTTCAAAGATAATTAGTCAAAATTCAAATAACTTAACATATCATCATTGTAAAGGGTTTAAATACTGTTCCCCATGCTTGTTCAATGACTCATAAACAATTAATAAACATGCACCTGTAGAACGGTCGTTTTGACACTTAACAGTTTATAGACGGTATGCAATTAAGGTCACAGTTATGAAAACTTAGGACACTAAAGAGGCCTTCCTACTGACTCTGAAAAACACCAAAAGAAAGATGCCCAGGGTCCCTGCTCATCTGCGTGAACGTGCCTTAGGCATGCTGCAAGGAGGCATGAGGACTGCAGATGTGGCCAGGGCAATAAATTGCCATGTCCGTACTGTGAGACGCCTAAGACAGCGCTACAGGACGGACAGCTGATTGTCCTCGCAGTGGCAGACCACGTGAAACAACACCTGCACAGGATCTGTACAGGATGGCAACAACTACTGCCCGACCTACACCAGGAATGCACAATCCCTCCATCAGTGCTCAGACTGTCAGCAATAGGCTGAGAGAGGCTGGACTGAGGGCCTGTTGTAAGGCAGGTCCTCACCAGACATTACCGGCAACAATGTCTCCTATGGGACCGTCGCTGGACCAGACAGGCCTGGCAAGAAGTGCTCTTCACTGACAAGTTGTGGTTATGTCTCACCAGGGGTGATGGTCGGATTCATGTTTATCGTTGAAAGAATGAGCGTTACACCGAGGCGTGTACTCGGGAGCGGGAGCGATTTGAGGGTGGAGGGTCCCACGGTCTAGGGCGGTGTGTCACAGTATCATCGGCCTGAGCTTGTTGTCATTTGCAGGCATTCTTAACACTGTGCGTTACAGGGAAGAGATCCTCCTCTTTTCTCTGCATATATCAATGATGTCGCTCATGCTGCGGGTGACTATCTGATCCACCTCTACGCAGACGACACCATTCTGTATACTTCTGGCCCTTCTTTGGACACTGTGTTAACAATCCTCCAAACAAGCTTCAATGCCATACAACACTCCAACTGCTCTTAAATGCTAGTAAAACTAAATGCATGCTCTTCAACCGATCGCTACCCGCCCGCCTAGCATCACTACTCTCGACGGTTCTGACTTAGAATATAACTATAAATACCTAGGTGTCTGGCTAGACTGTAAACTCTCCTTCCAGACTCGCATTAAGCATCTCCAATTCAGAATTCAATCTAGAATCGGCTTCCCATTTCGCAAGAAAGCCTCCTTCAGTCATGCTGCCAAACATACCCTCGTAAAACTGACTATCCTACCAATCCATGACTTTGGCAATGTCATTTACAAAATAACCCCTAACACTCTACTCAGCAAATTGGATGCAGTCTATCACAGTGCCATCCGTTTTGTCACCAAAGCCCCATATACTACCCACCATTGTGACCTGTATGCTCTCGTTGGCTGGTCCTCGCTACATATTCGTCGCCAAACCCAGTGCCTCCAGGTCATCTATAAGTCTTTGCTAGGTAACGCTCTGCCTTATCTCAGCTCACTGGTCACCATAGCAACACCCACCCGTAGCACGCGCTCCAGTAGGTATATTTCACTGATCATCCCCCAAAGCCAACACTTCATTTGGTCGCCTTTCCTTCCAGTTCTCTGCTGCCAATGACTGGAAATAATTGCAAAAATCACTAAAGCTGGAGACTTCTATCTCCCTCACTAACTTCAAGCATCGGCTGTCAGAGCAGTTTACCGATCGCTGCACCTGTAAATAGCCCATCCAACCAACTACCTACCTCATCCCCATATTTGTTTTTGTTTTTCTGCTCTTTTGCCACCAGCATTTTAACTTGCACATCCTCATCTGCACATACAAATTGAATTCAGAAGTTTACATACACCTTAGCCAAATACATTTAAACTCAGTTTTTCACAATTCCCTGACATTTTAATCCTAGTAAAAATGTTGGATCACCAATTTATTTTAAGAAGGCGAAACGTCAGAATAATAGTAGAGTTTATTTATTTCATCACATTCCCAGTGGGTCAGAAGTTTACATGCACTCAATTAGTATTTGGCAGCATAAATTGTTTAACTTGACTCAAATGTTTCTGACAGAGCTGGTGTAACGGAGTCAGGTTTCTAGGCTTGCAAGCATTCCCATTTTTCTTCCAAATATAACGATGGTCATTATGGACAAATAGTTCTATTTCTGTTTCATCAGACCAGAGGACTTTTCTCCAAAAAGTATGATCTTTGTCCTCATGTGCAGTTGCAAACCGTAGTCTGGCTTTTTATGGTGGTTTTGGAGCAGTGGCTTCTTCCTTGCTGAGCGGCCTTTCAGGTTATGTCGATATAGAACTAATTTTACTGGGAAGTTAGGCCTTGAAATACATCCACAGGTACACCTCCAATAGGCTAATTGACATAATTTGAGTCAATCAGAAGCTTCTAAAGACAGGACTTCATTTTCTGGAATTTTCCAAGCTGTTTAAAGGCACAGTCAACTTAGTGTATGTGAACTTTTGACCTACTGGAATTGTGATAGTGAAATAATCTGTCTGCAAACAATTGTTGGAAAAATGACTTGTGTCATGTACAAAGTAGATGTCCTGACTGGCTTGCCAAAACTATAGCTTGTTTTCAAGACATTTTTTGAGTGGTTGAAAAACAAGTTGTATTGACTCCAATCTAAGTGTATATAAACTTCTGACTTCGACTTTAACATCTACTTGATTAACTGTCTTATATTGTGCTGTTTGGTTTAGGTGACATTCCCTTGGCAGGACTTGCTACAATATTTAGTATATTGATTGTCTTTGAGAATAAACTGATTCATGTTTAACCTGTCAGTGATGGTGGATGCTTTATATCAGGAGTGTCAAACTCATTCCATGGAGGGTCAAGGGCAGGGATCCTCAACTAGATTTAGACGTGGGATGATTTTGTTATTTATAACTTTTTTGGGAGTGGATGGTCGAGGTAATAAGTCCCTGTTCTGATGCATGACACAACCCTAAAACATGGTATATTGACCAAATACCACAAACCCCTGAGGTGCCTTATTACTATTATAAGTGTGTTACCAGTGTAATTAGAGCAATACAAAATAATTGTTTTGTCATAGCCATGGTATATCAGACCGTATACCACGGATATCAGATAATCAGCATTCAGGGCTCGAACCACCCAGTTTTTTTTTTGTTTGTTTTTTTTCCAAGTCATTTGTAGATTGCAAATTGACTGCAAGAAGGCCAAACACGTTTGACTAAAACAATCATTTCAAATCTCGCTTACATTTGTATACGATCATGTCTGTTATTTGTGGGAATACTTGGGAACAGATTTCTGAAAAACCCCAAATGTACAGCCTTTTATGTCCAGCAATAATACAATTTTGCTCAGAAAACTTGGGGGGGAAATTCGTCTCGTGGGCCGCCAGTTGAAAACCCTGGCCTGGTGTCTGCTGGTTTTAAGTTTTCAACTAAGACCAAGACAACCAGGGGAGGGGGAGTTCCTTACTAATCAGTGACCTTAATTCTTATTGTTCTTAGTTCCATTCTTTTACTTTTTATATTTGAGTGTATTGTTTGATATTACTGCACTGTTGGAGATGGGAGCAAAAGCATTTTGCTACACCTGCAATAACATGTGTATGCGACCAATAAAATGTGGGAGGAGCGAAACCCTGCAGACACTCCACCCTCTGGAATGAGTTTGACGTGTGCAATTTAAAGTAAACACAGTTTGATCTAATGCATACCTTTCACAAAGCCTTATTTTATTGTTCTTCTCTTTACGTTTACCTAGGTTGCCATTAAGTCCATCAGAAAGGAGAAGATCCAGGATGAGCAGGACCTAGTGCACATTCGCAGAGAGATTGAGATCATGTCCTCACTCAATCACCCCTACATCATCACCATATATGAAGGTACATACGTCTGTGTCTCAAATCCCAATGAGGCATTTTCTATTGAATTAGCCCTTTTTATTTAGACAGGGAAGTCTCATTGAGACCCAGGTTGTGGTCAGCCCTGTGGATTTTACAATAGTCACGCACAGATACAGTAGGAAAACATCTCGGGAATAAAACAATCAGATGTGATCAAATTGCATATGTGATGAAACGTGACACCTGAATAAGATGTTTCACACTGAACTCTGTGGAGCGGAGTCTGGTCACGGAAGACTTTATTTGACATTGAGCCGTTCTTGGTTACATAATCCGCTGCAGTGCCATCCGAGCTTCACAATTCCCCATCACCACTGACGTGTTTTCCCTGTAACAACCCATCCCGCCTACGTTGCCGTGTACCTTTGTTTGACTGTTTTCCTGTGTGTGGCCTCGCAGTGTTCGAGAACAAGGACAAGATTGTGATTGTGATGGAGTATGCTAGCCGAGGTGACCTATACGACTACATCTCTGAAAAGCAGAGGATCTCAGAACGCGAGGCCAGACACTTCTTCAGACAAATCGTGTCAGCTGTACACTACTGCCACAGGGTAAGGCATTGCATCTCTATTAGTCTGTCTTGACAGAGTATGAGATTTGGTTCTGAGATTAGCCTACATCTCTGTACACTTGTTTCGTATTTACCAATAGAGTGGTATCATATATAATTACAGCCATCTTGTTTTTCTTAAATCTGCTGACACAAAGAACAGACCACTGTTAAATCTCCATCAGTGCCCACAACATGCTGTACCTCATGGGCATATTTGTGACTGGGCACACAGGGACAGTAAGTAGGCAGGGAACCCCACTAGCTTGCCCACTCATCAGCCTCCTCCCTAGAGTGCTGGCAAAGCCACCCTGGCAGTTACATAATGGGCATCATTCACCGTCGGCCAGCTCTGTAGGGTGAAATGAACCGTTAGGTTTATGGCGAGCCAGCGTCGGGGCCAAAGGCCATTCGTCTCAACACAATCACACACATACACACCGTCTCTCTGTCTCTCTCTCTCTAATGAGGATGCGAGGGAACAGACAGGCTCTGTGAATGCACACACAAATCTACTCGTTACTCCCCCAAGGCCCAAAGTATTGTTGCAAACAATCACTGTCTATAGAGTACTTGGTGTCATAGTATACTGTTTTTCTGTACATTACAGTAAGAACCACTTAGGCCTGTTGTCTGTGAGGTAGGAAGAGTTTAGTACCATATAAAACCGACCGGAGTTGACAAAGTGAAGGAAATGGTCCGGTAAAGGCTATCCAGCTGTCTATTCTGTTTGTCTTTTGTCAGACATGTCAATATTTGAGGTACTTTATTGCTGTTTGAACTGTATGAAATTGCTCTTAGGCTGGTTATTTCGTGGTAGAATATTGTTGGTCCAATAGAATGTGGTCCCTCATTAAGTCAACTATTTTGTATTATCAATTTGAACAGTACATTTAGAAACAAATGTATATCAAATCAATAAGTAGTATGTTCTGAACCCTTTTACAGTTACTAAAAGCATTATTCTTATTTCACTGGCTCTTGTATGTTTTCTTTATCAAATTCAAATGGAAATTCCGCATAGTTAAAATTTTAGCCCATTTTTGAGTGATTGTAACAGGAGTTGCAAGGCAAATAGTTTGACCTGCATTTCTTGAAGTTGAACTAAATTTAAGCTCTTGCTCCACGCCTGTCAGAGGCATGCCCCCCTGTAGAGTGGAGGACAATGGAGCATAGCTGACATTCCAGAACAATCTTCTGTTGGAACAACCTCTGTTCTGACCCAAATGTTGAGTGCTTCACACTTTTTTTCTTTAAAAAAAACACATTGCGGGCAAATAGCCAAGACTCATATCTGCCATCATAAGTGTCAACTGTGTCAACATGAAGACCTTAATAGTTTGTATCTTCTTCCCATCACACAGAATGGGATAGTACACCGGGACTTGAAGCTGGAGAACATTTTACTAGATGGAAAGGGCAATATTAAGGTATGGACGAAGGGCTGCTGTGTCTCAGCACCTGTGATAATCTACAATCTTTATCATGTGCACACCTGAGGCATTCACGCATAGGTCACACTCATACCTGCACAGTTCACACTGCAATGTTGCTTGGGGAATTTACACATGAACAACTCTCACATATTGGTGGAAAATGATTCCCGCCATCCACTCCAATTCGGTTCTCTCTACTTTCACTTGTTTGTAGTTCCTAGTGTTCATTGAATAGTGATTGTATCTAATGGCAAACTTCTATTTGATTGTTGTTCCAGATTGCTGACTTTGGGCTGTCCAACCTGTACCGTGGTGATGAGTACCTGCAGACGTTTTGTGGCAGCCCTCTGTATGCTTCTCCAGAGATCGTTAACGGGCGGCCATACAAAGGGCCCGAGGTGGACACCTGGTCGCTGGGCGTTCTGCTCTACACCCTGGTCCATGGTGCCATGCCCTTCGATGGGCAAAACTACAAGAACCTGGTTCAGCAGATTAGCACTGGAAACTACCGCAAACCCACCAACCCTTCAGGTGAGAGTATTGCCTCTCCTAACTGGAATGTAGTTCTGCCATGTAGTGGTGTGTGTGTTTTAGTTATATCTTATTGTAGCAGAGCTGTATCAGTTGTAAATACTGCTGTATGTTCTTCCTCCCTGTCTCAGATGCCTGTGGGCTGATTCGTTGGATGCTAATGGTAAATCCTGAGCGCAGAGCTACCATAGAGGAGATCGCTGGACACTGGTGGCTCAACTGGGGTTACCAGAAACCCCTACTGGCCGAGGGTGAGAATGCGACATTGCTACAACCAAGTGAGAAGACCACTGCATCCACACAGCAGCCTGGAGGCCTTGCAAGCATTGCCAGTTGGCTGCGTCGAAACTCCCGGCCCTTACTGGAGAACAGCTCCAAGGTGCGCTGTCTGCTGCGGTCCCACGGGAGCGGTGGAGGGGATGTGGTGCGGCAGCGGTCCCTAAGGAGGTCACGCAAGGAGAACAACGTGTCCCAGACCATGAATGATGGGGCCACCGCTCGGCCCTCCAAGGGCATACTGAAGAGACGAGGTAGCCTGAAACAGAAGGCCCTCAGCGAGGCTACAACCTCAGTGATGGAGGAACCAGTGAGGGACTATGAACTCTCCACCCCGGCCCAGGCCCTGCCTGTTGCATCACTGCCCCGCAAAGGCATCTTGAAGAAACCAGCCGAGCGAGAGTCTGGCTACTACTCTTCCTCCCCAGACAGCAGTGACTCTGCCCAGACACCCCAGGCCCAGCTCTGCCCCTCAGCACCGCCCCACCGAAAGGGAATCCTGAAGCGCCACGGTAAGTTCTCTTCAGGCCTACTGCAGGAGTTTGGGTCTCTGGACCAGCTGGCGGCCTCCCTGCCAAGGGGGGGCACGAGAGCACGACCCAGCGGGGCAATCAGCGAGGACAGCATCCTCTCCTCTGAGTCCTTTGACCAGCTGGATCTGCCTGACCGCGTGGGGCCAGCGGCACCCAGCGAACGCCCAGCCAAGGGCACCATGAGGGGCTGCGTGTCTGCTGACAACCTCCTGGACATCCGAGAAGAGGGGCTTGGGCAAGACCTGCTGAGGCAGAGAGGACCCTGGGACATGGCCTGTTACCAGTCTGGGGTGGCTGACAGCGCCTTCTCCATCACAGACTGTGAGAACGTGACAGAAGCCTACAAGCATGCCATGGTGATTGGAGGAGCTGCAGTCAGCTGAGGACCAGCAAGTGTCCCAGGACAGTATAATACAGCATTCTCAAAGGACTGAGGCAGTTGTTTAAAGTTGGCTGATAGCTGAACACATTTGTGGTAATGTGTGACTTGATAGCCAAAGTGGTATAGGAGAAGTGCGAAGCTACAGTAGCCACTCGTGATGTGACATTGTTTTGATGCAGTACTATAAGAACTTTACCAAAAACAGATTCTAGCAAAGGGAGAAAGAATCTAGGCTCATATCAGACTTATTGCTAGTTTAGACAAACATTGTAAAATAAATGCCTTTCAATTAGTTAACTAGATCAGAGGTTTGAGTTATTCCCATTTTTTTGTTTCTTTGCCAGGGAGATCCAGACTTCAATACAATATTTTTTTTCAGGGACTAAATGTTTAGTCAGAAGAACAGAGGGTACAGTGTTTTTCAAAAATATTGGTAGCTGTTAATTGTGACATTTTGTCTGGACCAAGTTCTAATTGACTTTGGAGGGTTTTCAATGTTGACTTTTGGATTTTGATTTCAAAATGTAGCATTTTTGTTCAGGGTTTGAGGGAATTGACAGTTTAATACCAAAGCTAAAATGTGAAAACATGTAGAGCACAAATTTTTTCTGTCCAATCACCATGTTAATAAGACATTCAACTTTTAGAACTGGAATTGATTTACACCTGGAAAGATGACTCACAATAATTAGTAAAGGTAATGACATCCATTAAAAGGGCAATCTGCAGTTGGTACATCCATTATTAAACATTTAAATGAATGATGAATATAACTTATAGATGCCTCATCAGCTTAGTTCAACTGTCGTACCCCATCAGAACTCAAAATATGAGCTTGTTCTACTCCTTTTGTTTTAATAAATGTAAACTGAAACTAATCTTGAAGTCATGGATGGTCAGTCCCTTTATACATAGCTCTGTACATTGAGTGGTTACATTTCTCCAGCCCCACCCCTCAGCTGTTTACCAGGCTACCGCTTTATTTTTCAAACTGCAGATTGCCCCTTTAAGCCCTGAGGCACACTAGCACGAACTTGTCGAACCTGCTACTATTCTATTCAGCCTAAGTTTACTCTGTGTACAGTGCATTACAGATGAAAACCTTTTTATTTTGGCGGGTTAAGTATTGTAGCAGTATTCCAGTTCTCTGGAATTAAACCATGCTCTTTAGCATGTGTGGTAACTAGTTAATGTGTAACTTCCCCAGAGAGTGAACTGAAGAACTAGTTCAGACCGATACGTGACATTTTTATGAGTTAATTCATTTACAAGGACGGGTCTAAAGGTGTGTTTCGGTTTCCCAGTAACAGCATGTGGCCAAAGATTGGGATTTGTGACTTTGATGTGCCCTCTGGGCATTTCATGATTATGACTAGGATCGATTCAATTTATTCTGTTTTAACACCTAAAAATGATTAATACTATGAAAAATTGTGCCTAGGAGCTGCTCAGACTATTGAAATCTGATAATTATATGTTTCAGGGTTCACTTGAATGTGGAACAAACTGCACACACAGCTTTGCACAAGGGGCTACAACAACAAGTGGCTGTTCAATGACTGGAATGTGGTGATTTCTTATTGTTGGTTATTAATAGGTTGATTTTATATTTAACACTGTAGGGATAAAGGGAAATATAACTCTTATTTTTAGTAGTATACAAGAGCGATCAACAAAGGAGGTTAAAACACAAAGATATTCACACTTTGATGCTCAAACAGATTCAGGTGATTATTTTATCCCCCCTCAGTATTATACAGGAACTACAAAATGTTTATATAGTTCCTTTAAGTGACCTATCAATTGTTAGCCAACTCATGTCAACACAACCATAAAAATATGTTGCCATGTTAATAAATACAGGTAAATCTAAGCAATATGTTTTTCATGAGTTGGACATGATCCATGTTTGCCAAAGTGTCTGGCTTATCTGTTGTCAGCTTGTACTCTGATCTGACTTGGCCCAGTGAATCAAACATTTAAAAAAAATAATAACTGTCCCCATATGAATGATTCTTTTGTCTTTGAACTCGTTTGGGACATTTATGGTAGTTGTGGCTTTACTATTGATTTAGTAGGCTGATTATGGTAAAACACTGATACCAGGAAACAATGCATGGCATTGTTTGTGCTTATCAAATTCTGCTGGCATTAGCCAAGATCTAGAGGTGTATTGTAACCGTCCTGAGTGACTGTTCACAGGATGAGAGATGTCAAAGGGGTACTTAATACAACTCCATTGAAAAGCAGCATTTTTTTATAATAATTCATAATGTATTCACAGAGAACACCACTCAGCAAACTCACACAGTGCAAACATTGAAATGGAAATTCAGTAATACTTCTGGCAATATCACAAATAGCATGTTTTAAGTTAAAAAGATACCCCTCTGTGGTAACTTCAGAGAGCAGTGAGAAACTGTGTTCCCTGAAGCTAGCAACAGTAACTTAAGTTTTAAAACGTCCTTAAAAAAAACCTTAGCAGCAACAGCATAGCAACAACAAAGAACTCAAATACACTAATGTAAACAGAAAAAAAACTTGACATCAAAAAGATCTCCACAATTCATCATGTGTGAACACAGCAATGCTTATAAGACATGTTTTTTCTTACCGCATACATTTGTTTTAGTGACTGCCAAAAATAGTCTTATGGGGTAGTTAAGACACCTGCCTCATTATGGTATAAATAAGCTCCAGTCATTGTTAAGTGATTGTCTACTTGGTGTCATCTCTAGCCTAGTGGTGACAGGTGTACGTCCTGGATGTCAGTGGGGGTGTAGCTGACCTCTGGGCCAGGTGTCCCTGAACGGCAAGCCCCTGGTGTCTGGGGGCAGGGGGGCAGGCTGAGCTCCAGCACACCCTCCAACTGGTCAGAGCAGCAGCAGAGAGACTCCTGTTTGGGGACAGAGCAGTAAAGAAAGAGTTTAAGATTGGTGAAATTAAAAGCTGAAACATCAAACTCCAGAGTCCTCACCAACCAAGGCCCAGAGAAAACAATGACATTTGTACTATTAGTTTCAAAACCAGTTTGCTTGTAGAGTAGGAGGAGCCAGACAAACAAGGAGGAGTCAGACAAACAAGAAATATACAGGCATTTGCTTGAAGAGGAAGCAGACAAGGTTAAAAGGAGCAGCAGGTTTCTAGTTAAATATTCGCCTCACCAGATCAATGGCCAAGATGTTAGCTAGCAACTGCATAAGTGAATCATTGGATAGAGCTCCTTCCAGGAGCTTCAGTCTGCGAATGGCAGCGCCCACACTGGCACAGGCAATAGTGGAAGGCAGGAACACAGAGAACTTAAACTCTAAAAGCAGGGAGATAAACAAGAGATCAGCGGAAATGTAATACCTATAGGTTTGACAAGTCTGTTAGACTAATCTGCTTAGATGACAGAGCAATTGTCAGACCCACTTTGTGGACAAGGAACATAATACCAGATGTGCAACAGAAAACAATTTCTTAACAATTGTGAGGTAGTGGTTTGGAGCAGACATCATTGATCGCTGAGGCATGATGCCATAGGAGTAGAGGAATGCTGCAAATATAGACCCGCTCTGACAGACAGACAATAGGAAGTGCTTAAAGACGAGACAATTAATCAATCTCAGGCAATCCTTTCACCCATACCTCATAGAATAGGTTTCAAAGTCCGGAATGGGCCAAATCCAGATACAATAAAACAGCCTATTCAAAATGACCATGACTGTATCCCAGTGACTGGTTGCCTCAGGCAACCTCGTGGGAGATTTGTGGGAAATCAGGCAGTTGAATGGACGGGCAAGGGTCTTTCACACCGCACAATACAGGATTACACAAACTCACCCCCACCCCCAAATGGACCGCTGACACATCGTAATCAAAGTTATGGCTGCTGTGTGCCCTTTGTTTGCCTCACACAGAGCCACTTGATTTCTTGAAACACAAGCTATTATCATCATTAAATCAAAGAAGTGCCACGCACATAGAATAACAAAGTGATGTTTGTTTTTCTATGATAATTGACTTGTAGGCCTAAATGTTTCTGCATTGCTAGAAGCAACAGTCACACATCACCATGAGTTACCCAATGCCTGCCTCTACCTGTGGCTGCCAGTGCAATGTAGGAGTGGACATGCCTGCGCAAGGCATGGAGGTTGTGAGGGATTATGGGTATGCCATGAAGAATTTGCTCCAGGAAGTCAGAGGGTAACACAGAAGCCAGGTCCCACTCTAACCCTGCCACCACCACAAGTTCCCATTGCTGCAAAACAGACACACACACAATACATTAAATCCGCATAAGCTCCAACTGCTGCATAACATAAATACATACAGTGGGGCAAAAAAGTATTTAATCAGCCACCAAGTGTGCAAGTTCTCCCACTTAAAAAAATGAGAGGCCTGTAATTTATCATAGGTACACTTCAATTATAACGGACAAAATGAGAAAAAAAACATCCAGAAAATCACATTGTAGAATTTTTTATGAATTTATTTGCAAATAAATTCAAGCAAGATTTCTGGCTCTCACAGACCTGTAACAACTTCTTTAAGAGGCTCCTCTGTACTCCAATCGTTACCTGTATTAATGGCACCTGTTTGAACTTGTTATCAGTATAAAAGACACCTGTCCACAACCTCAAACAGTCACACTCCAAACTCCACTATGGCCAAGACCAAAGAGCTGTCAAAGGACACCAGAAACATAATTGTAGACCTGCACCAGGCTGGGAAGACTGAATCTGCAATAGGTAAGCAGCTTGGTTTGAAGAAATCAACTGTGGGAGCAATTATTAGGAAATGGAAGACATAAAAGACCACTGATAACCTCCCTCGGTCTGGGGCTCCACGCAAGATCTCACCCCGTGGGGTCAAAATGATCACAAGAACGATGAGCAAAAATCCCAGAACCACACGGGGGGACCTAGTGAATGACCTGCAGAGAGCTGGGACCAAAGTAACAAAGCCTACCATCGGTAACACACTACGCCGCCAGGGACTCAAATCCTGCAGTGCCAGACGTGTCCCCTTGCTTAAGCCTGTACATGTCCAGGCCCGTCTGAAGTTTGCTAGAGAGCATTTGGATGACCCAGAAGAAGATTGGGAGACTGTCATATGGTCAGATGAAACCAAAATATAACTTTTTGGTAAAAACTCAACTTGTTGTGTTTGGAGGACAAAGAATACCTGAGTTGCATCCAAAGAACACCATACCTACTGTGAAGCATCATGCTTTGGGGCTGTTTTTCTGCAAAGGGACCAGGACGACTGATCCGTGTAAAGGAAGGAAAGAATGGGGCCATACATCGTGAGATTTTGAGTGAAAACCTCCTTCCATCAGCAAGGGCATTGAAGATTAAACGTGGCTGGGTCTTTCAGCATGACAATGATCCCAAACACACCGCCCGGGCAATGTAGGAGTGGCTTCGTAAGAAGCATTTCAAGGTCCTGGAGTGGCCTAGCCAGTCTCCAGATCTCAACCTCATAGAAAATCTTTGGAGGGAGTTGAAAGTCTGTGTTGCCCAGCAACAGCCCCAAAACATCACTGCTCTAGAGATCTGCATGGAGGAATGGGCCAAAATACCAGCAACAGTGTGTGAAAACCTTGTGAAGACTTACAGAAAACATTTGACCTCTGTCATTGCCAACAAAGGGTATATAACAAAGTATTGAGATAAACTTTTGTCATTGACCAAATACTTATTTTCCACCATAATTTGCAAATAAATGCATAAAAAATCCTACAATGTGATTTTCTGGATTTTTTCTTCTCATTTTGTCTGTCATAGTTGAAGTGTACCTATGATGAAAATTACAGGCCTCATCTTTTTAAGTGGGAGAACTTGCACAATTGGTGGCTGACTAAATACTTTTTTGCCCCACTGTATGTAGGCTATTACAATAACATAAAATAGGCTCCCACTGACAAAAGCAGAACAGAGAACTGAAAGTGCATTCAACCTGCTATTACAAAGGGATAACACTTATTGATGAGTCAAAGCTCATTAAATGTATCAGCCATTTTGTTATGCTTATGGCGAAAGCACATGGAACTTGTAAACAAATCTTGTGTTTACCAGGAGCTCTGACACTGTAATGGCATTGTCAGTGTAGATGCAGAGCTTGCTGGCACTCAGGGGTACTGTCTCACGCAGTTTTGAGGCCAGGAACATGCAAACAGCACCTAAAAGCTGCAGGTTGGACCTTTGAACAGGGAAGCAACTCATGTAACGGTCCAGATAGTGGATGGCCAAAGGAAACACCTCTTCCTCACACTTCTGCTCCTCGCAAACCTGTTGGAAGAAAGAAGTTTGTTAAACAAAGTTAAGTAAGGACTTGACTGGTTTCAGGGATAGATTTGTTTCTATACACATGCATGTTTTCTTGTACTCCTGTCCTCCAATGTCTCTCTCGTTTGGTGATAGTATTTTACAGGGGTGCAACTTTGGTTTTAGAACGGGGGGGGTCATTAATTTGGATTTTTTTTTATCCAGTCGGATACACTCTCCAAACAACCTATCAGACCACGCAGAATTGTCTGCATGGTCCTAAAGCACACAGTTGCCTTGTTTTGTATCACATTGAAATGATAAAACTGGGGAGGACAAAAATGTAATTTCAGAATTCGGCCGCCCAACAACCTGCCCGCTCGACCCTATCCCCTCCTCTCTTCTCCAGACCATTTCCGGAGACCTTCTCCCTTACCTCACCTCGCTCATCAACTTATCCCTGACCGCTGGCTACGTCCCTTCCGTCTTCAAGAGAGCGAGAGTTGCACCCCTTCTGAAAAAACCTACACTCGATCCCTCCGATGTCAACAACTACAGACCAGTATCCCTTCTTTCTTTTCTCTCCAAAACTCTTGAACGTGCCGTCCTTGGTCAGCTCTCCCGCTATCTCTCTCAGAATGACCTTCTTGATCCAAATCAGTCAGGTTTCAAGACTAGTCATTCAACTGAGACTGCTCTTCTCTGTATCACGGAGGCGCTCCGCACCGCTAAAGCTAACTCTCTCTCCTCTGCTCTCATCCTTCTAGACCTATCGGCTGCCTTCGATACTGTGAACCATCAGATCCTCCTCTCCACCCTCTCCGAGTTGGGCATCTCCGGCGCGGCCCACGCTTGGATTGCGTCCTACCTGACAGGTCGCTCCTACCAGGTGGCGTGGCGAGAATCTGTCTCCTCACCACGCGCTCTCACCACTGGTGTCCCCCAGGGCTCTGTTCTAGGCCCTCTCCTATTCTCGCTATACACCAAGTCACTTGGCTCTGTCATAACCTCACATGGTCTCTCCTATCATTGCTATGCAGACGACACACAATTAATCTTCTCCTTTCCCCCTTCTGATGACCAGGTGGCGAATCGCATCTCTGCATGTCTGGCAGACATATCAGTGTGGATGACGGATCACCACCTCAAGCTGAACTTCGGCAAGACGGAGCTGCTCTTCCTCCCAGGGAAGGACTGCCCGTTCCATGATCTCGCCATCACGGTTGACAACTCCATTGTGTCCTCCTCCCAGAGCGCTAAGAACCTTGGCGTGATCCTGGACAACAAACTGTCGTTCTCAACTAACATCAAGGCGGTGGCCCGTTCCTGTAGGTTCATGCTCTACAACATCCGCAGAGTACGACCCTGCCTCACACAGGAAGCGGCGCAGGTCCTAATCCAGGCACTTGTCATCTCCCGTCTGGATTACTGCAACTCGCTGTTGGCTGGGCTCCCTGCCTGTGCCATTAAACCCCTACAACTCATCCAGAACGCCGCAGCCCGTCTAGTGTTCAACCTTCCCAAGTTCTCTCACGTCACCCCGCTCCTCCGCTCTCTCCACTGGCTTCCAGTTGAAGCTCGCATCCGCTACAAGACCATGGTGCTTGCCTACGGAGCTGTGAGGGGAACGGCACCTCAGTACCTCCAGGCTCTGATCAGGCCCTACACCCAAATAAGGGCACTGCGTTCATCCACCTCTGGCCTGCTCGCCTCCCTACCACTGAGGAAGTACAGTTCCCGCTCAGCTCAGTCAAAACTGTTCGCTGCTCTGGCTCCCCAATGGTGGAACAAACTCCCTCACGACGCCAGGACAGCGGAGTCAATCACCACCTTCCGGAGACACCTGAAACCCCACCTCTTTAAGGAATACCTAGGATAGGATAAAGTAATCCTTCTCACCCCCCTTAAAATATTTAGATGCACTATTGTAAAGTGGTTGTTCCACTGGATGTCATAAGGTGAATGCACCAATTTGTAAGTCGCTCTGGATAAGAGCGTCTGCTAAATGACTTAAATGTAAATGTAATGTAAATGTAGAATGTGGGGGCGACATGTCCCCCGTTCCCAGTGAAAGTTGCGCCCCTGGTATTTTACCCAATCAGTCCAAGCGAGTCCCTCTTACTTTCGGGTGCAATGCAGGCTGATGAGTGCATTAGCTACATAAGAAAGCAAACTGAGACAATTAACGTTAATATTGGATGACGATGGTCAATTAAATAATTACATCCGATTTGACAGCAGAATCGTATCAAAATCAACACTAACCGTGACCTGAATGTCTTTCACTTTGGATATTTTGTCATACATTACCTGTAGCATCCATACTGCCAATATTCTCCGCATATATGGCTGAATGTCTGTCTGAATCGTGCCGAAGTATGATGGTGAGGCCCGACTGGTCTTTTCCAGTGACAGAAGGTTCTGCAATGCTCGACGGTCCCGTGTCAGGGTCGGGTCAGAGCTGGCCCGAAGAGCAGCGGAATTCATATATTCGGTTGTGCTTTCTGAGGCGGCTTGGAATCGTCCATCCTCGTGACACAACAACTCCATTAGAGGGTTGTTTAGACAACTTTTTGTAGGGTCTCTCAGTTAGCTAGCTTAGCTAACAAACACAATACGTTAATTGGCGTTAGCTAAGTTTTCTAACTCTGCCACCGTCTCAGCTACTATAGCTAGCTAACAGAGCAGAAATGTTCTTGATTTTCTGAAAATTCAGAATGTCATTTGTCGTCAAATAGTAGGTCGGGTTCCTTTCCTCTCATTCACATGACTTTAATTTGCTAATGTTATATATGTTAAATCGAACGTGTAGAAGCGAGAGGCAGCTACGAGTTCTAGCTAGATGCACAACGCTATGCCCTCGCGCCCCCTAGCACCATGGGAATTTCAAACGCAAGCTCGAGCTGTCACACCTTGGAGTCATCTGGTAGGCCAGGCCAGGCCAGGGTACCAGTCAGGGGGATTCTGGCTTTTTTTTGTGGATGGTAGCAACACAACTTAAGACATTTTACTTTTTAAAAAGACAAACCATTTTTTTTTAAACATGTCGAAATTTTTATTTTTACAGTAACAGTAACAGTCAGTCCAAGGCCACTGACAGGCATGGCGGATTCCAGGTCACGGGACCGAGTTCTGCAGCTCCCGACGGATCTCTGCAGATATCTGGGGTGTGTCTGCAATTTAAGCAGCTCCAGCAGAGCATCCTAATGTTCTGAGGCCTGGTCGGCCTTGTAGTGCTGCGCCATGGTGAGCAGACTTTGGTGCCACTGCGGAAGAACAAGAAGTGGCCGACCAGGGCATCCAGAACACGGAAGGGCAGGGCGTATTAATTGTCCAGTAAGAGTCGCAGGAAGATGATCCATTGTACTCAATCGCTGCCAGTTTGAGCATGGCAGCACTGCAAAAAAAGAATAAGTCATTTGTTTCCTGCATTATTTCCACAGAGGACAAGTGGTGGCAAGCCCTGCAGTTCTACTACCTTCAAAACTGTACCATACATTCACATTAATTACCATTTACATAATCAGCGATAGTCAAGCTGCCAAGCTTAAACACTAAGTCCCTAACCAAAACGGCAAGCCGAGCAATTACGTTAGGCATCGTAGATCATACAACATTGCACGCATAACTCGGGTAAAAGTGTGTCTCTTACCCGGAATGCACTACAGGGATTGAGCACTTTGTGAATGTGCTGCCAATGATGATCATCCAGTGACACATGAAACATGCTGTTTATAGTTAGTCGTTAGTTGAACATGTTAAATAGATCATAGATTATCATTTTTATTTATCTTGAGATAAACACTCAACCTAAGGTAAAAATGTTTTAGTTTATTGGTTAGCATCATAGCTTTTCTGACCACTCAAATCCTTGCTTTCTTTACTAAGGAACCAAAATAAATCTGGTCGAGTTTATGATCTGATTAAACAATACTGTCACCTAGTGGCAGTGACTGTAAAATGTGACTGTAAAATGCAAAAAAATCCAGTATACAGATAGAGAAGTCCACAAATGTTGAATGCCTGACAGCAAAATGTGTATTATCTTAATTACTTTCATTCCACATTATTACATCCTGGAAACCTTACATCTGATTATCAACCACGTTTTCAGATGATCTACCTGACTATATCTCTCCCCTTTGATACAGGTTCTTGATTTGTCTCACCTTTGAACCATGCCCCTGGCTTGAAAAAAGTCTTCTTCAGGGCCATGTGCAAGTTTATTTTATTTTATACTCTGCAATGTCCTCTCGTATCCTTGGCAGTAGCACCATGTTGTAGAACCGTTGGGCCATTCGCTCCTTCAAATTGGCTGCTTTGCGTGATGATGTATTGTTGTCTTTACCTTCTTGACATTGCGGCTGTTGTCTGTGCCAAATAATGTTTGGACCATGTCTTGTGCTGCTACCATGTTGTGGTGCTACCATGTTGTTGTCATGTGTTGCTGCCTTGCTATGTTGTAGTCTTAGGTCTCTCTTGATGTAGTGTTGTCTCTCTTGTTGTGATGTGTATTTTGTCCTATATTTATATATATATAAAATATATATTTTTTAAATCCCAGCCCTCGTCCCCGCAGGAGGCCTTTTGCCTTTTGGTAGACCGTCATTGTAAATAAGAATTTGTTCTTAACAAATCAGATGGATCAACACCCTCCCTATCTTTCTGTAGTCTCTCCAACACCTTTAGATCAACTACTGGAGGCAGGAGTAGCCATGGTTGATTTACAGGAATAGCTACTGTTGGACTAAACTCCCATCTCCCAGTCCCATCTCCTTCGCCTGGGTATTACCCACCCAAAGCTTGTGTTCTGTCTTCGCTCATGTTCCCAGCATGCCTGTAAAATCCCTTTCGCAGGATGAGACACCCCATGTCCCTGTAGGTTGACCCAATAATAAATTGCCAGCTGCTGTCTCTCCACCTGTATTGCATCCAATTGGGGTGTCCGAAACGCCCCACTACATATTCAGAGTCCTTGCCAATGAGGTCCGGCCTGCCAAACCATACACTGTACTGCCATAGTCTATTACAGATCAGATCAATGCAACATACATGGTCCTCACTGAGGAACGACCCCCACTCCTTCCCTGTCAGACAGCGCATCACATTTATCCCCTTCTTACAATTTCCCACCACTCTCTCAATATATTCTGCCCAGGTTAGTCTAGTGCCTAAATATACCCCAAGGAACCTGAAGGCCCCGACTCTCTTCAAGTTTCTCACATAGAAACTCAAGCATACCTCATCTCCCACCTTCTTCCTGGTAACGAATACTGAGTTCTCTACAGAACCTAAATCACCACATTAATACCCACTGCTCTACCTCATCAATTGCTTCCTGTACCTTCCTGACTATGAATGGCACATCTCTTCCCCTCTTCCATAAGGCCCCATCATCTGCAAATAACGACCTCCAAATATCCGTCTGTACCTGAGAATAAACATCATTGATCATGATTGAGAACAACAGAGGACTAATCATGCTCCCCTGTTGGTGTACCGTTATCCACCAGGTAGCTGCCTGAAATGATGGGGAAGTCTCTATCCAGTTGAACGTTCTTCCTTCTACCCCCATAATATCAAGCTTGATTAAATCAATGGGGGTGACTTGGTGAGATCTATTGTTAGTTTTGGTTGCTTTCTTATAAAACTCATGAAATATCAGTACTTAGCTAGCTACAACTTCTCACTCCTGGTCTCTTACATGGTCCAAGATCCCATGTGGATCAACCAGTGATTTATAAATGCAGGATTGCTGATGCTACTGTATATACTGGCCATTGAGAACACATTTTCTAAACATACTGTATAGTCTTTGATGAGATCCTTTGAATCCACCAGTTGGCCATGTTGACAGTCCTCCATAGGAAGTCATTGAATTCTACAGTATTTAAATTAAATGCTTCCAGTACAAAATTACATGTATTTAAGTATTTTTTTGTTTTGTTATAGTGGGGAAGGTAATATTAGCAATCTCTAAAAAATTATACTTAAAAAAAAAAAATTCTATATGTTTATGTTTAGCTCACATAATATAATATAAAAGTAAGTATGCATGCATAAATGTGTCTGTAATAGAATAAACGTGGTAAAAACAAATGTGACCTTAATAAATGCATTTCTATAGCTTCCTAAAATACTTTACAATGGTGGGGGAGTGCCAAAATGAAGGCACTGTGGCTTCAACACAAAGCCCCCAATTAGTCATCTAGTGTATATCTAAATCATCGGGATCAACATGCAACAATGCACAATTCAATTACCTGTCACACCTGGCACTACCCTCTGTAGCTCTTTGCGGTTGAATGCCAAGCAGTTGTCATACCAAGCGGTGATGCAGCCATTCACCACCTGGGGGCGGCCTGTCAGGAAATCCAGGATCCAGTTGCGAGGGAGGTGTTCAGTCCCAGGGGCCTTAGCTTAGTGACTTTAAAAAAGTTTTGCAAAGAGTAAAGTCTACAAAACTTAGTCCACTCTGTTCATAACATATTCTAGTTTTGGGAACAGAAAACTGTATTGAGATCAAATGTTTAATCGATGAGAAAATGTGCAGAATGTTGGCCAAAATTAATCTCGTTCATCTTCTCCCACCACCGGCAGTGGGCTTCCTCTTACTAACATAATTGGTAGTGAGTGGAAACGCCAACCCGGTGCTTCACATTTATACATACAGTGAAATATCAGTCTGTTGTTCTATCTGTGTTAGTGATGCGCTTTGAGGGCACTATGGTGTTGAACGCTGAGCTGTAGTCAATGAACAGCATTCTCACCCAAGTGTTCCATTTGTCCAAGTGGGGAAGGGCAGTGTGGAGTGCAATAGATTGCATCATCTGTGGATTTGTTGGAGTGGGTCTGGGATGATGGTGTTGATGTGAGCCATGACCAGCTTTTCAAAGCATTAATGGCTAAAGCTGTTTGTGCTACAAGCGGTAGTCATGTACAGGAAATTCTTTATGGCAGCAGGAAATGTATGTACTGAGCATTAGTACAGCAACTCAAACTGTTCAAAGGCTTTCACAACCACTGCAAGGAATATCTCATGCTAAAAATGAGATTAGATCAAAACCGTATTAAAGTCTGACCTCTTGACAGAATAATGCTGTCCCAAATGTCTTGCGGATTGTCTTTATGAGTAATCGGTTTGAAGGACCTACTAACGTTGTATCTGGAGTGTATTCATTAGATACTAACGTTGTATCTGGGGTGTATTCATTAGACGAATTCCGTTGCAAAACGTTTGGTCTGTTGTAAAACGTTTTGCAACGGAAACCGTTTACTCTAGGAACCCAAAGGGAACAAACAGAACGAAACTGGGAGGGCCCTACATGGATTTGACTAATACAAACTATCGTTTTCGTTTGGAGTGAACGGTTTCTGTTGCGAAACTTTTGCAACAGAATCGGCGTAATGAATGCACCCCTGGGCTTTATGGTTCTACTTATAGTTGGTCATTTGTATAAAAAAATGTCTGACAAAACACTAAATAAACATTTTTGTAAATGTCAAATTGATTATGTTCCTCATTAACCATATACATATTTTGTCAGTCAGTCATGAATGGTTTATTGGTGACTATTTAAGCTGTTATGAATGGGAAAAGCATGCCATACTAATGAATTGAAATAAATCAATGATTGTGCTAATAATAATTAATCAGTCTCCAGGTGAAAAGCCATATGCCTTGTAAATACGGCATTGGGTTTACCAACTGAGCTCAAATAATGTGGACTGCGGTGGGTTTACTGCTCACATCTTTTCACGACCAATTTAATGAATGCCACCTCTTGTACCAATGAAAGCTCAAGCTCAACGGAAGAGTGATCAGCTCAATCCAATCAGAATGAGTTGATTCCAGGACTGATATGGTTCGGTTGTCTCGAGGTTTGTGACAGCTTTCGCGTATAGACGATGGCGGTAAATAGAAGCATTTTTTTACTAATACATCAAACCGTTCCTTTTTTAGATCAAGTAGCTAGTTACTGACATTGTCAACCTCAGAACTGTAGGGGTTCATAACGTTAGCTAGCTATGTTGTATGTTTTCTCAGAATGTGTGACTTTATTCTAGGTTGACCTCCCGGTGTTTTGTTTGAAGATGTACTCAAAAGTTGATATCAGACACAGTTATCTTTGTTTACATTGCGGCTCCGTGGATGCTAGCTATATAACAGGCAAAATGTCAGTGATTTTTTTTTTCTTTCTTTTTTCCGTCGTTGTCAATCACATCAACCCGAAGTTGAGTTTTCGCAAGAAAGTGGGTTTCAGACCAGTCTTTGTTCTGATAGCAAGCCTAGCTAGTAATGCTAGCTAGCCACCAAGCTATTGATTGTGTATTTGTCTTCAATTGAAGAAAGTACACTTCAGTATAGGGACACAATTATGAGGCGAATGACATTTTCTTTGTCATCAAATAATGTGCATATTGTATCATTAGCCGAATGATTATCAAGAAATACAGTGTATAATGGGTAACTTGGCTAGCTAACGTTACCAACAAGTAGCTAACTAGCTATCTGTATTGCCAATAGTATTGGCGAGCAACCTGGCTTTATAACCAAACAGGCAACAATAAGTTAGAGCTTGTTACTTCGCTAAATGAACAAGAACACACTCTAACCCGCTTCGGGTGGATTGAGTAACTAACGTTGGCTACATTTTCATTGTGTTACAAGCCGAGTGGGCACGTTATGGCAAAACTGGTACCATTTGGCAAGCCATGTACCAGACGCTAGCTAGCATATAGCACAGTTTGATATCGAGTCCATTGATTGGTCGCCCAACCCAACGCATGTTGGCCAGTGAGGCTAACTTGCAAACTTCACAAAAAATGTTCAATACAGTTGGACCCCTTTGTTTGTAATCATGGATAAATCGGTTATTTGTCAGACTTGCTAACTAGTCAATAACGTGTTACCGGTTAAACTCAATTGCGTAACATAATTATTTGTTTATAAGCAGTGTTACATTCTGCTAAGAAACTGAACAGCAGAATTTAACACGGACTGTAAATTGCCACAGTTAGCAAGTTTATACATTTACCTGTAAATGTAAAGAGCTAGCTATATAAGCACCATTTCTTTTCCTGCTTTGTATACTCTGTTTATTCAGGATTCGGAATCAGACTTGAGTGAAGCTGACTGAATGCACCTGGGAAGGGCCCTTTTCATATGTTGAAGGAACACTGACTTACATCAGCACACAGTGTTTTTACAGTAAGTAAAACAAGCCTACATGGTGAACAAGTTCATGTTCTTGGGCCTTAAAATCCTTTCCGCATGCTACACCATTTTCATTTCATATAGAGAACACATTTTTGAATTTGGCATATCTAAAATGAAATGGTTGAATTATGTCCCTGTGATGTACTGAAGTGTATCTGTTTCCCTCCTGTAGGATGAATTGCTGCTTGGCACAAGGGCTTGTGTCCTGACGCTGTGGGCAGGCACATGTGCATCTGGAGAGATGGACCGCTGTAAACATGTGGGACGCCTTCGCCTGGGCCACGACCACTCCATCCTCAATCCACAGAAATGGCGCTGCGTGGACTGCTGCACCACAGAGTCCGTGTGGGCCTGCCTCAAGTGCTCCCACGTGGCCTGTGGCCGCTTCATGGAAGAGCACTCCCTCAAACACTTCCAGGAGTCACGTCACCCCCTGGCCATGGAGGTGCGGGAGCTGGATATCTTCTGCTTTGCCTGTGGGGACTATGTGCTCAATGACAACGCTGAGGGAGACCTCAAGCTCCTGCGTGGGGCACTGTCCACTGTGCGCAGCTCTGGCAGGCGCTCCCTGCGCTCCTCTGCAGGGGGGGACTGCACTCCCTGGGTGGGCGAGGGCGGGCCTCAACCAGCCATGCAAACAGCCCTGTGGCACCGGAGGAAGGTGCTGCTGGGGAAGATGCTGCGCCACTGGAGGAGCCGGCAGCAGGAGGAACAGAACCAGCGGGAGGAGAAACTTGAGCAGGAGAAGGAGGAAGTCCGGCGCCAGAAAAACGAGATGAAGAGGAGACTCATGGGAGAGTTTGACAATTTGCAGCCAAGGAAGAGTGCCAGGCTGCTCACCCAGGCTCCTCGCTCAACCATCACACTTATCCCCCTGAAGTTCCGCGACCCTCCTGAGCGTCTGCCTCCACCCAAGAAGCCCTCCCTTCTATCCCTGAAACCTCCCAGCAATGGCAGGACTCATAAACTCAGAGTGCGGAGGTACTACTCCCATAAGGCAACCCATCGGAGACTGGCCCCGGGGGTCACAGGGCTACGCAACCTTGGGAACACGTGCTACATGAACTCTATCTTACAGGTGCTGAGCCACCTGCAGAAATTCAGGGAGTGCTTCCTCACATTGGACATGTGTGAGACTGAGGAGCTGCTGGCCAAGACCAACCAGGGTGTGGCAGGGGCTGTGGTTGGTGGTGGTAGTGTCGCCACACCAGGCTACCCTCTAGGACGTGGCATGGAAAAGACAGGCATAGGGGGTCTGCCCACGGGCAGCAAGCAGAGCTCGTCCCCCTGCCTAAATGCAGCAGAACTGGTACAGCCCAAGGAGCCGCGCTCCTCCACCCGCCAGCAGATGTCACTGTGCCATGAGCTGCACACTCTGTTCAGGGTCATGTGGTCGGGCCGCTGGTCGCTGGTGTCGCCCTTTGCCATGCTGCACTCTGTGTGGAACCTGATCCCAGCGTTCCGTGGCTATGACCAGCAGGACGCACAGGAGTTTCTGTGTGAGTTGCTGGACAAGGTGCAGCAGGAGCTGGAATCAGAGGGCAGCAAGCGCAGGATTGTCATCCCCATCACCCAGAGGAAGCTCTCCAAGCAAGTGCTCAAGGTCCTCAACACCATCTTTCACGGGCAGCTACTCAGCCAGGTAAAGGTCTCTACTCATTGACATGGCAATTGTACATAACACATGAATTTAGGTTTGACCTTCGGCACCCTATCATGGCTAAAGGTAAATCACAAGGATGTTTAAGCTCTTTCTACTCTATAGCATTCCCACTTTAGACCAGGTTTTCTCCACTCTTATACTAGTCGATTGCTGGATTTCACCCCAGGTGAGCATTCTTTTTTTAAAGAGATACCTAATTGCTTGTTACACAGCCTTTTTTTATACGTCTCTTTTATAAGTCAAGCAGGACAATAGTTGCTCTCCAGCACCAGGACTAAGGTGTGTCGGCTCTGTCAGATTTGAACTAATAAGCCCTTGGTAAAATGTTTGCTTGGTTATCCCTGAATCTGTCCAGGTGACGTGTCTGTCATGTAAGCACAAGTCGAACACGGTGGAGCCGTTCTGGGACCTGTCCCTGGAGTTCCCAGAGCGCTACCACAGCACGGAGAAAGGCTCGGCTGCGTCTCTGGCCTACCAGCGCAGCTGCTCCCTCACTGAGATGCTGGCCAAGTTCACTGAGACAGAGGCCCTGGAGGGCAGCATCTACGCCTGCAACCACTGCAACAGTTAGTACTGGGACAGAAACAAATCTGTCTGTTTGTGGAATAGACAAATCTTCCTGTACTGTGTTTTTCTATAGTTTTTATTTGGCTATTTGACCAGAGTCATGAAATCGAATAATTGTTTTTGTCACATGCTCTCATAAACAACAGGTGTAGACTAATCATGGTTAAGGAATTAGGCCTATTGTGTGTTTCATTTTGGGACAGATTTTATTTGACAAACTAGTCAATTGGTGGATAATTAAATTGAAACTGAGTTTGTGTTTTAGGGTAATCACAATATAGTTCTGCATTTTCTGGGTGATCCTATACCTCCGTCACACAAATGTTACACGTCTGTGATATGTATGTTTTATAATTGTCAGGGAAAAGACGGAAGACGTCCCACAAGCCCCTGGTTCTGTCAGAGGCATGTAAGCAGCTGCTGATCTACCGCCTACCTCAGGTTCTACGGCTGCACCTCAAACGCTTCAGGTTAGCCCCTGAACTTTAGTCCGTTTTGGTCATTCAGAGTGTTTATTACATCTGCAGGAAGCCTTTCTTTTCACACACCCAGTTGGTCTACTGAATTTGAAGACTTTGTCTGCTTACACAGTCAAGATTTACACCCACGCTTTCTGTTAGTTTCTTAAATGTATGTTGCATGTTAAAGTACAATGTCATCTTGTGGTTTAGTTTGTATGATAGATTTTGTTCTGCAAAGGGATGTCTTGTAACAGTGACAACCGTAAGATAACCAATCCCTGTTGTGACAGATGGTCAGGCCGAAACCACCGGGAGAAGATCGGCGTCCATGTGGCTTTTGACCAGGTTTTGAACATAGAGCCCTACTGCTGCACAGACTCTGGCCAGTCGGTCAACAGAGAGGGCTACACCTACGACCTGTCTGCTGTAGTTATGCACCACGGAAAAGGCTTTGGCTCAGGGCATTACACCGCATACTGCTACAACAGCGAGGGAGGTGAGTGGGACCAAGATACCAGAAACTGGTATCAAAGCTAACAACTCTGGCTTAGAATAGCCTAACTGGTACATCTTAGGTTGATTTTTGTCATGTTGTGGACATTTCAGATTTTGAAAACATTGGGTTTTGTATAGTACAGTTGGTTCTCATAAACAATTTGCTCCGAATATAACCTGATACTGTGAGATTACATGAGTTTCTGTTGACTGTAGGTGGCACAGTTTGCCAAACTGTAACCAGCCCTGTGTGTGTTTCCAGGTTTCTGGGTCCACTGTAATGACTCTGAGATGAACGTGTGCAGCGTGGAGGAGGTGTGCAACACTCAGGCCTACATTCTGTTCTATACCCAGAGGTCTGCCTAGACCCATCTCCCTCCCACATTTACACCCTACGCCAGGGTGGACTGTCTGCCTGGAGTCAACAACCAGGCCCATCTGCCAAGGCCTGGCCTGTGGGACCGAGACCCACATCTGGGTTTGTTTCCTAGAGGTCTGCTTGATCATGTTACACTCACATCTACTAGCTGTAAACCAGGATGTAGCCTAGTTGTGTGTCCAGGCTTGAAACAACTCAGCCCACATTCGTTGAGTCTGGTAGGCTTACAGCCATGTGAGAGCTACTGAACGTTGTACCACAGGGGAAGGCAATGTTGATCCTGGAATGTGGCAGTGTCAGCAATGTTTTTCGCTCTATCCAGCCTCAAGACCAGCTTTTGATAATAATGATTAATTGCATATCTGGTTAGTTATATTTTTCACCTGGTGTCAAAGTGCTTTACATTGTATAGGAGGTAACTTACCTCGTCCTCCAATGTTTATCTCCCTCCTGGGTTGATGAACAGCAGACATTTGGAGTGGAATCGGAATCCTCCTGTGGCTCAACTAATGGAGTTTTTCATTGTGGCTCAGGAGCGGAGATGATTGATTGCGTCAGGTGCTTCAGAGCCTGGGTGGATTACGAGCCTGCAGATACTATCAGACACTCCAGAACCAATGTTGCCTAGCCTACCTCTGTTCTGTATTCTCAACCACAATGAGATGTCAGCCAAAAGCATTTGTCTCCAACCCAGTTGTCATCTGTATCTCACTATGACCTCTTGTTCATACACATTCTGCTGTGTATATCTCAGGCTTAAAGGCCTTGGTCTGGGCCAACGGAATGAACAGGGATAGATTGTGTGTAGATATTCCTGTGTGTACTCGGTTTCCCTACGTTGAATGGCGGTATTGGGTTGTGTGGCAGGCATCCACTTTGAAGATGGATGGAAACTATTGAGCCAACTGGCGTCATGCTGCACCTTTTATGGAGGAGGGCTTAGCTTATTGATCTAATGATCAATTGGCTTCTGATCTTTTAATGACTTCTGTATCCTGTGGCAGCTCTCTTCTCCTACCTTAATTGTAGAGGCTAGTTTGGGCTCTGGTTGGAGTTCGATGTATTTTATCTCTGTTCATTGATAGAAATAGATGGAAGAGTGAACAAAGGACTGAGAAATTGAAGTGTGTTGTTGTGATAGGAGGGGGTACCCATTTCACGAGTGGATCACATGCAAGCAATATACGTGTGACATCATGACATCAAGATAAAATCAGGAATTCTAAAGCTTTGTAATATAATGTATTTTTTTTCTTCTACTCTGCTGTTTCTATTTGGGGTCTTTTTAAGTTAAATTTTCACTGGGAAGTTACTTTAAGTTATACTGAACAAAAATAGAAACGCGACATGTAAGGTGTTGGTGCGATCTTTCATGATCTGAAATAAAAGATCCCAGAAATGTTCCATAAGCGCAAAATGTATATTTCTCTCAAATGTGGTTCCCAAATTTGTTTACATCCCTGCTAGTGAGCATTTCAACTGTGCCAAGATAATCCATTCACCTGATGTGTGGCATATCAAGAAGCTGATTAAACCGCATGGTTATTACACAGGTACACCTTGTGCTGGGGTCAATGAAAGACCATTCTAAAATGTGTGGGCGATGTCTCAAGAATTGAGGGAGTGTGCAATTGGCATGCTGACTGCAGGAATGTCCACCAGAGCTGTTGCCAGAGACTTGAATGTTCATTTCTCTACTGTAAACTGCCTCTGTTATTTTAGAGAATTTGGCAGTATGTCCAACAGGCCTCACAACTGCAGACCAAGTGTAACCATGCCAGCCAAGGACCTCAACATCCGGCTTCTTCACCTGTGGGATCTTCTGGGACTAGCCAACCACACAGCTGATGAAACGAAGAATTTCTGCACAAACGTTCAGAAACCGTCTCAGGGAAGCTCATCTGCTGGCTCATCGTCCTTGACCTGACTGCAGTTCGGCGTCGACTTCAGTGGACAAATGCTCACCTTCGATGGCCACTGGCACAATGGAGAAGTGCGGTTATTTTTTTATTTTTTTTATACGTATCTGTGACCAACGGCAGCATATCTGTATTCCCAGTGGTGAAATACATAGATTAGGGACTAATTTATTTTTCAATTGACTGATTTCCTTTATGAACTGTACTCAGTAAAATCTTTGAAATTGTTGCATGTTGCTTTTTATTTTTGTGTAATATTCTGTTAACTCCTATCCAAATAATGTTGACCCATTCTATACTTGTATTTGTGGCCGAAGCATAAATTGAAGAAAAAAATACTTTAAACCCCCCACCTCAAACTTGTATTAAGAGTTTCTAAACTCAGAGGCTCAACATCACGAGACGTCCGTGAACGCTTGCGAAACAGACCAGACCAGGTCGGGGTTTTGAGAAGCCAAATGAGTGAAGTGAAAAATTATTCCATGTTTGCACAACCTAGATTCTATACAAATGTCTTAAGTAGTTGAACATACTCCTACCTTCTGAAAGTGACACTGATGTTTTAATTTTTGTTTAAAAAATACTTTATATCGAAGGAGTGCCTTTGATTTGACGGCCTGCAAATATGCAGTTCAGCGCGAGATGACCGTTAGACCCGATTACATGTTTCTACGCATGAGCTATGCGAGCCAACGTCGCCATGACATCGCCTACAAGTGTGATCGGGGATTTCTATTGGGAAAGCAGTTTTATTTTGCATATCTTCATACTGTACTGTCTTAGCTTGTATCTCAAACAGACCGTTGAAAATTTTCCTCATACAACATGTAATCTCCCTGAGGTGGAAGAGCTGGCCAATCAGCGGTCTACTTAATGACTGGTATACGCCCACACCATTCTGTCGTTGGGTTCCGTCCACACCTTTCCAACAGAAAAGCTGCTTTTTAACATACTTAATTCGATTTTTTTAGAAGGACATTTATTTTACTCATATTGTAAGTATAGGTCATATTTCATAGAAATGCTGGGCAGTTACTTACTTTGCCAGGTAATGAAGATATATGGTACTGCTGGTCTTGATATGAATCGAATAGAAAATTAATTTGTGAAGTATTTCAACTTTTACAATCTAATGACGATGAATGTCTTACTTTGAGGTCAGGTATGGCCTTTCCATTGGCCTGTCATGATCTCTTGGGTTCAGTCCTGTATTGTAAAAGCACCTGTTATCAATGTAATAGTCAAATGGGGTTTTGCCGGACAATACTGATTAAAAAAACAAGAAATTACATATTTTGTGTGTTATTTGCATGTATTTTGTCCATGTACTGCCTGCTTTAACCTCTTACATTGATGGACTGTCTTAATTTCTAAGCTGGGGGGGGTATATAAGATGGTTATACCATGGATCATTTAGCAATTTGGTTTTGAATTTTAAGGACCCTTTTAGGTATCATTATTTGATCAAATATTGAATTTGGCCTTTACTACAGTAATAGCCCAGAGAAATGCATTGAATAACACATTCATAAATGGCAAAAAAGACAATCATAAGGAATAAGGTTTTAAAGTGTCTGTCCTAGTTCTGTGCCAACAAAAATAAAGGCTTAAATATGTCACACAAAAAAAAACATATTTCCTGAGCTTTCTTACATCTCCTAGAGATAGCTCAGGAAATATTTAAGCCTTTATTGTTGTTGGCACTGAACTAACTCCATGCTTACATTCCCATTTGTATGGTTTATCTTCAGATGAGTAAGACTTTGTGGGGAACGTAGAGCTAAATGGAGAACACCATAGTGTTTGTGAGAGTTGCCCTTTTCCATAGTGGGGTCATTAGTTTGTAGCCCAAACAGTTTGGACACTACAGACAGAAGTTGGCACATCAGCAGGACCGACTTAAGACGAGTCCATCATGTTCATGAGTCTCATATTTCCTTATTAGTTTTGGACACTTTCGTGAGAAGACAGATTTTTCGGGATGTCTCATGGTCTGACAAAACTGTTGTCGCTCGGCCATCGTCCACCACAGATGCGGAAGGCTGAATGACATAGGAGGAGGCGGTGGATTGAGACGTAGCCAATGCAAAAAAACACATCTCTAGTTTATACTGACGGATTATGATGGGGATCTTTTTCATTGAGTTAGTTTAAATCCCATGTGTCAATCAAATTGTCTGTGTTTCTCACAATATTAGTTTGTGTTTCTCGAGAGAACGGTGCCACTGTCAACACTCATTTTTCAGGTTCAGTCAAGTTCTTGATTTTGGCGCAGTGAAGACTTCCCTTTTACTGTCCACAAAATAAAAAATATACATATTTTCCACTAGGAGGTGCCTTTGTGCTGCTGATGTGATTGTGACTATTTTACAAGACATACATTGTGTGTACAAAACATTAGGAACATCTACTCTTTTCATGACAGACTGACCAGTTGAATCCATGTGAAAGCTATGATCCCTTATTGATGTCACCTGTTAAATCCACGTCAATCAGTGTAGATGAAGGGGAGGAAACCGGTTAAAGAAGGATTTTTATGCCTTGAGACAATTGAGAGAAGGATTGTATATGTGTGCCATTGAGGGTGAATGGGCAAGAAAAAATATTTAAATGCCTTCTAATGGGGTGTGGTAGTTGATACTAGGCGCACCGGTTTGAGTGTGTCAAGAACTGCAACACTGCTGGGGTTTTTCACACTCAACAGTTTCCCAGACCCACTACCTAAAGAGCATCCAGCCAACTTTACACAACTGTGGGAAGCATTGGAGTAAATGTGGACCATCCCTGTGGGATGCTTTTGACACCTTGTAGAGGCCATGCCCCGATGAATTGAGGTTGTTCTGAGGGCAAAAGTGGGTGTAAGCCAATACTAATGTTTTGTACACTCTGTATTTTAGCATACGTCAGGGTCTGTCTGATGGTTGAAGCCTTTCCAAAGAAATCCTCACTAAAAACCTATTTGCCTCTTTACTACATCTGACAACCTTGACAACTCCTTTGAGAGTTCCATAGTTTATTTAGTACTGTTGGTAAGAACAGTAAACTTACATTTTGGCAACAGAACCAACCTAAACGTGTATTCTTTCAAGCATTTGAAATTCAGTTGTGCAGAGTTGGTAACCTCTCACCCAATCACATATGAGGATTAGCAGTTTTACTGAGCCAGTGAATAAAAGTGAGAGAGGGGGGCAGTTAAGTGTAAATAATGTTGTAATCCACAGGATTAGTGGGTGAATATTCAGTTGGGCTGGAACTGAATACATTTTTAGACATATATAACACATATTTTAGCCCCCTCTGACTGAAATTATGGACACAAGATATGTCATAACTTGATATAAAAACAACCTTTAGCTTGAACCAGGCTAGAATAAAATGTTGAAGGGGGGTTACATTGGGATTTTATAGGTTGTGGAACTCTATCTGACATTTGTAGTAATTTTTTCATAATGAAGAGCCAACTATCACAGATTACTTACCATATTATTATTCTGCTCCATTGTCAGTACTGTTAGATATACATAGTTGCATGCAAATGATCCTTACTTTCCAATATCATGCAACATTAGCATATAGTTTAAGAATGTATTTATTAAGAATGCAACAGAGTTGTGATGGATTTCGCAAACTGGATAGAAATATGGAAGCAATGGTCTAACATGCCTATGAATCTGACACTACATATATTCTTAGCTGCTCTACAACAACAGTGGTTATAAAATAGCATTGATGCTCAGAATAGATTATAGATAATTTAGTAGTTTTGATGATCCATCTCACCAGATTACTTTCTGGCCCTCAAATTCTTCTTTACATCACACATAAGACACTAAAATGACCGATACACCAAAAAAAGGTGTAGTTTTAAACACCAGAAGAGATTGAGTTGACTGTTTTAAAAATAATATGGAGATGAAAGTTTAAAAAAAACATTTAGGTAGAAACTGTCTACAGACAACAGAATGCTATTAAGTCCAAAGAGTATTTCTGTTGGTGTTGGAATGCTACTCATGCCAAGTGCATCACACAGGTATAAATGCACGTGAGGACATGCATGAGTAGTACATACCCTAACATTGAGCAAAAAAAACAATCCTTTTGCTTGGCCTTGTCCTCCAAATATACAATTGGCTCAACAAAAGGTAACAGCAAACATGGTTTAGCAAAGACAAAGTATAATTTGTTCTTTTATCCATTTTCACTTTTAAGTGTAGGCCTATACTAACATTAGAAAAATGTGTCAAAGAATTTCAACATGAATTCTCAAATTGCAATTAGGTCATAGTGACTACAGTACGATGGCGAGTTGACGCCACTAGATTGGTCATGAGAAAGAGCAAATGCTTGAGTTGCCAAGCGACCAGGCAGATAGTTCCTCAGGTTCCTTGTCATGGCAATCACCATAAAACACCCAACACTCTTCCTTAAATGTCTCTCTCTCGACCATCAGTCAACCAGAAATGACCCCCCCCCCCCTGTCCGAAGGAAGTCTTCGCCAGTTGCTTTGTAAAGAAATGTTTTGACCTTTCAACCCTCCTAAGTACGACTCTCTGAGCATAAATCCTATCAAAAAAGTGCACTGGTTCTCTTTCAGAAATATGAGTTTTGTATTCACGCTCTCTGAGTTTCAGACTGTTAGAGTGTCTAGGGCAGCTCAGTGAATCTCTCTGGTCCCTCTGTCCACATCCTGGTCATTCAGACACAAGGGCGTGGGTGATTGGCTGTAGGAAACTCAGCTGGGCATTAGCCACAGCTCCAGGAAGTCCCAGTGCTTCCAAAGGATGAACAGAAACAGGGCCAGCATGACGGTGGTGGCCACCCGCGCTCGAGTTTTCATGAGTGGGGTGATGAAGTTGGCCAGGGTGGAGACGAACACCAGCACTACGGCCATGAGTGCCAGGATGATGTTGATGAGTTTGCCCAGCAGGGCCCGGGCGTTGGCGTTCTCCACACCCTCCAACTGCACCACCTGCTGCTGCTGCTGCTGGAGCTCCAACTTAGTGATGCGGGTCAGGCACGACTCCACCGCTTCCTGCATGTATACATACACACACAGGGACAAATGACAAACACAGGCAAACACAATGTTACAACTGAATTAGGGGAACAAGGCTAATTTCTGGAGTCATACTTGTTTATCTACAGGAAAAGTATCATAAACTGTAAATCCAGGTCTCTATCTCTCTACCTGTATGTCTCTGGCTCTCTCATAGGACTGGTAGGCCACTTTCTCCTCCATGCTGGCCAGCTCTTGTTTCAGATTAGTCATTTCGTTTTGGTGCAGCTCTGTCAAGTCATTCAGCTGCTCTTCCAGTCGCTCATACCTGAACAGAAAGATATTTTTTTTAAATGTATGAGGCAGAGCCGGTATAATTTAGACCAGCAGAGTAAAGACCAATTCAACGAATTAGAGAAAGATTTGACATATTTATGCAATTTCCAAGGCGTCACTCCGTTTAATTTAAGGATCAGTTTTATACATTAAAACAATTACTTCTGATCTTGACAAAACTTGAAATATACAAAATCTGTAAAAGTTCCCTGGACCTTTTTAATTATCCTCATGAATATCATTCAGCATAAATCATGTAGTGTAATAACACTGAACATAATTTACACTGCTGTACTGAAACAAGCTAAAAGCAAAGCAGCTTGTTTCAGCAGTTAGTGTGAGATTGATGTATACTACCAACTCTCATTCGATGCTCTGTGTATTGGCCTAGGTGTTGGTCTGCACCTGTATCTCTCCTCCTGCAGGCATTGGTTCATGTAGGAGTAGTCACTCTGCAGCTGACTCTTCATGTCCTCGATGGCATCCTCCATGTGGGCCTGGCTGGCCTTGATCTCCTGCAGGCCTTCCAGCAAGGCGTCCCAGGAGCTGTGAATGTGGTGGTGGTGGTGGTGGTGGTGCCCATCCAGTCTGGGGCTCCCCAGGCCAGCCTGCCCTTGCCCCGACATCCCACCTCCTACCCCAGCCCCGCCTGAGTGACTGCCTGCCACTGATCCAGAGGTGGCACTGGAGCACTCGTCGTCGCTACCGTACTTGGGGCTGGAGACAAGGGTGGCACTGCCACTCAGGGCTCGTTGAGCGGGCGCGTCCTCCGAGTGCCCTCCCACCTCGTCCTCTATGAGGTGGGAGATGTTGTCTGCACTGCCAAATCTGTTGCGGATCAAGCTGGCGAACTCCCGTGGCTTAGACACCACAGCTCCTTTGACCCCTTCTACCCCTCCTTTGACCCCATCCACCATACCCCCGCCAAAGCCATGGAACCCGGCTCGTACATTGGCCCCCATGTCCTTCAGTCCCTGTTGCATGTCCCGCAGCACATCCTTAGGCTGACGGGCTGGACCATTCTATAAGGAGGGTAGAGAGAGGACAGGGGATGGAAGATGAGAGGGAGAAACACAAATAAATGGGATAGATTGACAGGGTGTAAAGGAGTAGCAGATGCATGGGTGGATAAGTGGTGAGAGAGGGACAGAAATGAAAGTGGAATGGTGGAGGTGACACAACAGAACAGGGAGATAGGAGAATATAAACATACTTTATCAATAAGAGGGCATAGTCAGAACAAAACCCTCAGATAATCTACCTAGGAATAGGGTTGGGCAGGTTTATGATAGCACCTATACCAAGGAATTTTGAAATACAGGAGACATGATTTCCAATCATGTGGAAACAGTTTCTTTAAAATGTCAATATTTGTACTTTTTAAATAAATAAATGTGTGTGTTAGTTTAAAGATAAAGCTAATCATTCTTATTTGCTTTTCTACAACAACAAAACATCTTTAGATAGTGAGTGAGTGAGTGACATCTCATGTCTTGTTCTACAAAGCCAGGTATTGAAATAGGTATTTTCAACAACCCGTTGTTAAAGGGAAATTCCACCAAAAAATTATCTTTTGATATTTGTTTCATTACTTCATTGTTGACATGCTTGCTTGTCAGCACTCAAGTGTTAAAGATATGTAACTTTCAAAATACATAAATACTCCAGGGATGAATTAATTCATAGGGTAATGTGGATATGGCCCAACCCTACTTATAAAGTGACAACATGTATCATAACGTCAGTGGAGGCTGCTGAGGGGAGAACAGCTCATAATAATGGAAGGGCATCAAACACCTGGAAACAATGTGTTTAATGTATTTTATACCATTCCACTGACTCCTCTCCAGTCATTACCACGAGCCTTTCTCCCCAATTAAGGTGCCACCAACCTCCTGTGCATCACCTCAGAGAGCAGTAGTCAGGGTAAAACATTCAAGTGAGACAAACACATTACATTACAAATGTCCCTTAGGAACAACTGAGCCATGGAGAGGAGTCATCATCAGTCATGAGATGGAACCAGTGTGGCAGGAACCAACACACACACACACACACACACACACACACACACACACACACACACACACACACACACACACACACACACACACACACACACACACACACACACACACACACACACACACACACACACACACACACACACACACACACACACACACACACACACACACACACACACACACACACTCACCTGCTCTGTCTCCTTCAGCTTCTTGTGATAATGCTCTAGCTTTTTGTGCAGGTGGGCGATGGTCTGTGCAGACTTCTGGTTCTTCTTCTCAAACACCTGCTTGATGCGCGAGGCTTGCTGCTTGTCTGCGTTGTGGGCCAGCTTCAAGTACTCGGCTACGTTGTCATCTCTTGCCTCCTGTTCTATCCGAATCTGCTCAGTTATCTTCAGGATCTTCTGCTGCAGGTGCTCCAGAGCGACCCGCGTTCGCTGAGGCTCGGAGACCCCTTCAGCCCCTCCAGCCACAGTCCCCAACCCGGCCACTGCCCCCGCCCCCACACCCACCCCAGCCCCATCCAAGCTGATGTTACCGTCAGAGCCGCCATGGCTGGCTGAGGGGGGCAGGCCCAATGTTGTCACTTCGCTTTTATCCAGCTAAGCAGGGACAGGGGATGGGGGAGGCAGAGGTGACAGAGTGCGCGGACAGGGAGAAAGTGGTTGCCATGATTGATGTGAAGTCAGCATCGTAAGGTAAACATTATCTTTAAAGCAGAACACCCATCACAATGACAGATCTAGTGACTGTTCTCTTTTCACAGACTTTCCCTCAGATCCTTGGCATAAGACTCAGACAAGTTACTGTGTTATGCCTTTAAAAACAGATTTTACATCAAGTGTTTTCACAGTGCATACTGCTAAACTGTGAAAAACTATTTTGGCACATGAATACCCGATGAATGTGATGGTGATAATAATGATGGTGATGATGATGGTTAGGCCTAAGACAACGATGAATACTGTGATTATTAGTTCAGAAATCTGCACTATCAATGTATCATTCTATCCCTTTTAAACTTGTGTGATGTATGATCTAGTGGTGTGATGCTGCATGACATAAACATGGGGGAGTACCCTCCCACTTCTGCAACGTGGCAGGCAGCTCAACAAACAATGGAGGTCTAATCCTCCTCAGTGTGAATTCTTAACATCTCACTGAAAGACACAACCATCTGTGGACTGTTTAAAAAGGATAAAAAAACATCTAGTTGTTTCTGGGAGTGGGAATTGTTGTGTTTTAATTATTACCCCATGTCGCCCGGGTAGACATCACAACACTACTGTCACCAACCCCAGCAGACAGGAACCAGGGCAGACACCACACATATCTCAGCAAGCGCTGCCCTAATTCATCTAGTCAGGCCACTGAGGCTTTATTAGGATTGTATTAGCATGTAAACGAGGTCTCAGAGGAGCCACAGTGCCCTGCACTATTTCCCAACAGATTCACTGACAAGCAGGCGACAATTTTAGAAAGTAGGTTACAATCAGGTAGCTGCATTGAAATGGAGGCATGTGATTTTAATGGACGAATGACTGCAGGCACTACAATACCAGGCTATTCATCTATTCCTTTTATTTCAATGAGAGAAAATGGAAAGCTTATTATGTTACAGACTGGATGAAGGGAAGAAATACAACAAAAACAACACACACACACACAGATCCAACATTGTGTGTGAAAACACAGGATTAGGTCCACGGTGGGTGAGGCTCCTGGAGACAAGAGCAGAAGCAGGGAGATAATCATAACAGACGGCTATGGCGTGAAAAAAAAGGGTCTTCACATGAGGAGTTTACACGCACTGCGACATGGGTGAAATGAGTGATGGGTGTCAATGAGAATGGAAGTAAACACTAGAGGATGATGAGACAAAACCAGTGCAGTGACAGATTAATTTGGGAACGTTACCATACTGTTTAATCCAGGATTGGCAGTGCCACTGCAGGTCTGTGTTCGAGGCCCATCCTTCTCCTCCACTTCCTCCTTCTCCTCCTTCCTCCCCCCTGTGGTCACACGAGACCCTCTTTCCTCAATGTCTCTCCCCTACCCAATATCTGCCTATCGCCTTACCAGAGCTTCATGCTCCATTGTTGATAACAAAGATGTCTGCAGCCTCCCTGTCTTCCTCCATCTCTCTCTCTCTCTCTCTCTCTCTCTCTCTCTCTCTCTCTCTCTCTCTCTCTCTCTCTCTCTCTCTCTCTCTCTCTGTGTCTCTTGCTGTTGCTCTCTTTCTCCCCCTTTGTATCTTAGGCTTGCTCTGTCTGCCTCTTTCTTTCGCTCCCTCACTCTCTCTCTTTCCCCTTCTCGCTGTCTGAGTGCAAATACTAGCGGTCCTGCTCTATCACGGCTGTGTGAGCAGAGGCACAGATGATGGAGGGAGAAGGGAGGGGGGATGGGGAGAATTTAGCGCACGCGCGCAGGTGCCTATATGTGCTGAAGCCAGGGAAGCGGAGAGGGGGAGGGAGGGGGGACGGTAGTACAGCAGGGCTTGTGTCAGGGCCTATTGCAGCCATTTCATCCCTTAAACCCTGAATATACACCGCCTCACGCATGTTAATGGAGGGCTGCTGCAGTGGTTTACAAAGAATGTGGATCTACGGCCAGGCTTATAAAGGAGTGCCCTGTCTTCTCTGTCCCACGGTGCAGCATTATATAGGCAGATGCAAAATTAAAGCCATTTTCATAAAAAAAGTTAAATAGAAATAGGCCTACACTCACCGGTTATAGGAATGCTTGGTGAGGGTTTCCAAAACAGAGAACTAATAATAGTCTCTTTGTGATGGACGGGTTCATATTTGATGCCCTTATTTATTATATATATTTATTTTTCTCTTGGTTCTCTCTAATGTGTTGGGAGGTTGTGGGGTCTGTAGGGATTTGGAGGGTTGCCAAGAGCTCTCCTCAGACTTCTTTGGGGAAAAGCTCCACAGATACATTATGTCTCACACAGCCATGCTTCCATGCTCAGCTGTATTTATGCCAGAAGGAATTTTTATTGTGGGTTATTTATGAATAAGCACCATAAATATTTTTCTATCAACATTTGTATTTATTTTCAATAATAGACAATGCACACATACTGGAGGGTCCAATCACAGATATCAGCAATCATGACAATCCACACAAAACAAAATTATGTTTCAAGAATGATATAACTATTTGCAAACTGTCAAGAGTTTACGCCATAGTTACAGAGTACACAATGCTATGATCTTACAGGGAGAAGTAGGAGATAACAAAACAATTTCATCATGGTATATTACTGGAGAAGAAAATGTACCCCACCCTCTCCCTTACAAAGTAGGTGAATAAATGTTTTCATTGAAATCAATGTTAAGATCTTTTGGAGTTTGTCACAGTCCATCACACACTTCAACGGTGGTGGCTCAAGCTTGGTTTATCACAGCCATTGACCGCTCTATACGAGCAATTTCTTGAAAATATGATTATTGTGGATGTGATAACCACCATAAAGCTTTTGAACTTATCACAGAATAGAATTGTTGATGATTGATTTCGCCCAATCTAGATACACCTGGGTTCCGTAGAGGTCTTTGTCTACATCGCCATTCCTAGTTGCAAGTTCATCATTGATCAGAAGTGAGGCGCAGAGCAGAGGCATAAGAGCACCTCACACAACAAGAAAATACATTTTGAGACACAACATTAGAACCATGAGCAACACAAAGCAGGAGGTCATTGTTCTTGCAGCTCCTGCAAACACAACGGATGAAAAGAACAGCTGCCCCCCCCAACATTTGGACTGAACTCCTGGCTGTCAGAGACATGGTAGTGGAGCAACGCTTGGAGCTGAGAAACACAGATGCCAAGATGAGAGCCCCCAAGGGTGTGGTGGAGAAACTCACCATAGTTAATGAAGGTACATTAAGAGATCAACTCAACTACTGTCTTTGGTTGGTTTTATTTAATAAATATCCTTCAACATTATTTCTGTCATTATAGCCATGGAGGCCAGGCTGAAAGTCAGTGAGGGCTTGGTAGCGGGGCTGAAGAAAGAAATGTCCGGTACTGTAATGCACAAAGCAACATTTTGATAATCATTCCCTTTTGGTACTTTTTGGTAAGGGTCCCTGCCCTGTGTACACAGAGAGGTCAGTGGTGGTGTTCTCCTCTGCACTGGGGAGCACCATAGGGCCTTATAACAATCACACCGCTGTGGTCTTCAAACGAGTCTACACCAACATCGGTGGGGCACATTATGATACTTTCACACCTCATTCCCTTTTCTTTGTTTAAAGTTCATAGTTTTTGGGTTATAATAAAGAACCTTTTTGATTGGCCTATACCTGTTGTTTGGGTCCCCTCATTTTTGCCACGAGCTATGAGCCGGCCTGGGACACATCTGACTGCACAATCCAATGTCTCATCAACTAAATCACTAATATCTTAATGCTTATATTTAGGTGTGTTCACTGCAAAGGTTAAAGGAGTCTACCACTTTGCGATTACTGGATTTGGCCGTGGAACATATCCTATGATTTTAAGCATGTACAAGAACTCCCAGAAGGTCATCTTTGCATTCCACAACTCATCTAATGATTATTACATCAACATGTCAAACTCAGTCTCCCTGCAACTAAAGGTTGGGGAGAATGTGTATGTTCAACTCAGGGGTGGAGCAGTTGCCCTTGATGATCACGATGTTGTCACTACTTTCAGTGGTCATCTTCTGTTTCCAAGGTGAAAAAGGGGCACAGGAGTGGAGGAGTGACCAAGATGAGGCCTCTGACAACCACAATGGGCTCTGTCAACTATTAATAGCAGTAACATAATTACAAATCCTATTTTTATTCGAGCTCTCAACATGATGATAGTATTCGTAATCATTATGCTATAAATACAAAAATACTAGGGATTTAGTTTTTAATCTTCGTTTATGCAAATAATTTATATTTGATGAGCTAACTTTCACAGTTTTTGGAATATGATCAGCATGATTAAAAAGAGTTCATGATGTGGTAATGGTGTATAATGTGTAGAGGTACTTAGAAATGTAATCAAACGTACGCTTGGCCCCGTCTTCATCCTTTATGAAGATTTTCCTGAGTTGCAGTTCCTATAAGGAAATCAGTCATTTGAAATAAATAGGCCCTAATCTATGGCTTTCTCATGACTGGGAATACAGATATGGATCTGTTGGTCACAGATACTTTAAAAAAAGATTACACTTCTCCATTTTGCCAGTGGTCATCGAAGATGAGCATTTTCCCATTGAAGTCGGTTACGACGCCGAACTGCAGTCAGGTCAAGAGCCTGGTGATGACGATGAGCATGCAGATAAGCTTCCATGAGACGATTTCTGACAGTTTATGTAAAACTTCTTCGGTTCTGCAAACCCACAGTTTCATCAGCTGTCTGGGTTGCTGGTCTCAGATGATCACAAAAATGAAGAAGCCGGATGTGGAGGTCCTGAGCTAGCATGGTTACACGTGGTCTGCAGTTTTGAGGCCGGTTGGACGTACTGCCAAACAACGTTGGAGGTGGATTATGGTAGAGAAATTAACATTAAATTCTCTGGCAACAGCTCTGGTGGACTTTCCTGCAGTAGTCAGCATGACAATTGCATGCTCCCTCAAAACTTGAGACATCTGTGGCATTGTGTTGTGTGACAAAACTGCACCTTTTAGAGTGTCCTTTTATTGTCCCCAGCACAAGGCTCACCTGTGTAATGATCATGCTGTTTAATCAGCTTCTTGATATGCCACACCTATCAGGTGGATGGATTATCTTGGCAAAGGAGAAATGCTCACTAGTAGGGATCTAAACACATTTGTGCACAAAATCTGAGAGAAATACGGAGATCTTTTATTTCAGCTCATGAAACATGGAACCAGCACTTTTACATGTTGCATTGATATTTTTGTTCAGTATAAATATGGTTCCATAGAACTACGATCTGTATTACATAAATATTTTGTTTGATTTCAGAATCGATGCCTGACTGAGGTGGAGAGAAACATTTTTATAAATATTGTTTACTTATCTTCAGGTCAAAAGATTTTCATGACACCCAAAGGTGAAACAATAAATGTACTTCAGGATAATATATACATACTGTATTTATTTAAAACAAATCTAACAACCAAGTACACATATCTACCTTATTTCACAATAAATTATATTTTAGTTGTGCACCAACATCTATAAACACAAATGCATTTTTTGGTGTTAATGCATGTTCTAAGCAGAATATCAGGGTCTGTGAAGCTATTAGTTTAGAAGAATTGTCATGACAGATACGAGTCTAACCCCCATTCAAATGACCAATAGCAGAAGGATCAGCCATCATAACAAAAAATAACCGTGGTCCGTGATGGACCTTAGTTTGAGGCAGATAAAAACACTTAATGTGTATTTTACTGCACTTACACTTGGCTGTAGCATACTCTAAAATAGCTATGTGTTTTTGAGCAATCAATTTCCCTGTTTAGATTAAAATACCATACATGCACTTGACTAATTTGAGTCCCTTGATGCACCTGCTGTGGGCAAAATTAAAAAATATTGAGCAACACTGAAAGAAAACATAGATCTCTGATACTATTCAAAGGAAACTTTCATGTCTGGCCTTGTGTTCAGAAAAACATGAAAGAGCATTGGGGAGGTACCCATCAACAAATTCCCAGGAGTATTATAGCAAAATGTCTCAGTTAGATAGAAGGTGGGGGACATTGGTGACATTTCTTATATAGGAATTTGCATTATAAGCATAACAGTCTTATTCATTACGGTACTCTTCCACTAGTTTCCTATAAGTACATGTTGAGATTTCACAAATGTACACAATATGTACAAAAATACATACTTTGGGCAGGAAGTGCTTGCAAAAGACAGACAATAACATGATTCTGGCGCTCTTCACAAGAAATACAGCATAATGAAAAAACATGAAATAAAATAACATCAATCAATACATTTGGACATATGAACCACAAATACTTTGTAAAAAGCTATTGTGTTGTTGGGGTCATTTTTCAATGAGTCCTCTCAATGTGACAGTATATTGTAGTAGATTCAACCTTTACCATAAACAGTATGTTTTCATAATTTCAAGATGTCATCAAGACAAGAGGGGTTAAGGGTAGACCCAGAGGCAGGGCTTTGATTGGTCCATTTCAGTGCTGTGGAATGTCAGACAGGAACTTACCTGTCCAGACAGTGAGCTCTTATAGCAAAAGTCCCCTTTACACCAAAAGGTCATAGGGTTTTAGAGGATGTCCTTACGTGACTCACAAATGAACATGGATGCATCATTTGTACCACTTGAATGTCCCTCCCTCACCACAGGAAGAACACAAGCCCCCTTACATTGAAATCATTAGTACATCAGTTAAGCATACATGGATCTCATTTATGTATTTTTACAGTATGCATTGGTAATGGATGCAATAAAAGAGGTTGTTTAATTTCCCCCTGCATTTGTCTAAAGTATTGGTTATGTATTCCTCCAGGTAAGTATCCACTCTATGTGTCCAGTGTCTGTGCAGTGTGTGGGTTCCTGCGAGAAGTAGTGTTTGCTGTGGTTCTGTCCCGACTGTTGGCTCCCTGGCAGCTGTGACTGTGTGCCCTGAAATCACTGGCCTGACTTACACTGCGTACCCACCACTCTCTTCTTGGCTTGGTAGAAATCTGCAGAGACAGAAACCAATAGAGGCCTTGTCAGCATTGGACTTCTTATTCAAAATGGAATTTTAAAGTAAACCAGCAGTTCAACCCTACCAACATATAACCCATCCCCAAAAACCAACCCCTACATCCACACACGACACCAACACTCCTGCCTGTGAGGTTGGTCTGTTTAGTCTTCGGTCTGTTTCGTCGTCAGTCTGTTTTCGTTGTGGTTCGTGTTCTCCTTCTTGTCTGGTGTTTTCTCCAGATTCTGGTGGTTGGTTACGCACTTCTCAGGGGTGCAAGGGATATTCTCCTTGCCACGGTGCAATGGCCCTGCCCTGACCCTCCCTGTGATGGCCACCAGGCCTCCCTCCCTCTGTGCCTCCTCCTGACCCAAAAGGCAGGGTTGGTAGAGGAGAGGCAGCTTGGTGCTTAGAACCCCCTCCCACTGGAAGTCTCCCCCAGCCAGAGGCTTCTCTGACAGGAAATCAAAGCCCCAGCGGTGGCAGGCGTCCTCCAGGTCTCTGCGCAAGGCATTCTGGTACTCCTGCTGCAGCTGCTCATGGTCCACTGGGCCAAACAGGTTCCGTCTGGCAGGACCTTTCCCCAGGGAGCTCAGAATCCACTTGTCCATGGTTGTTCTGGTTCTACACTGCAGGGCACAAAGGGAGAGAACAGCATGGTTATTTAAGTATACAGATATCTACTTTTATTACCTTTATTTAACTAACTGCCTATCTAAGGTCTTCGAAAGCCAAGTCAACAAACAGGTGACTGACCATCTCGAATCCCACCGTACCTTCTCCGCTATGCAATCCGGTTTCCGAGCCGGTCACGGGTGCACCTCAGCCACACTCAAGGTACTAAACGACATCATAACCGCCATCGATAAAAGACAGTACTGTGCAGCCGTCTTCATCGACCTTGCCAAGGCTTTCGACTCTGTCAATCACCATATTCTTATCGGCAGACTCAGTAGCCTCGGTTTTTCGGATGACTGCCTTGCCTGGTTCACCAATTACTTTGCAGACAGAGTTCAGTGTGTCAAATCGGAGGGCATGTTGTCCGGTCCTCTGGCAGTCTCTATGGGGGTGCCACAGGGTTCAATTCTCGGGCCGACTCTTTTCTCTGTATATATCAATGATGTTGCTCTTGCTGCGGGCGATTCCCTGATCCACCTCTACGCAGACGACACCATTGTATACACTTTCGGCCCGTCATTGGACACTGTGCTATCTAACCTCCAATCGAGCTTCAATGCCATACAACACTCCTTCCGTGGCCTCCAACTGCTCTTAAACGCTAGTAAAACCAAATGCATGCTTTTCAACCGATCGCTGCCTGCACCCGCATGCCCGACTAGCATCACCACACTGGATGGCTCCGACCTTGAATATGTGGACACCTATAAGTACCTAGGTGTCTGGCTAGACTGCAAACTCTCCTTCCAGACCCATATCAAACATCTCCAATCGAAAATCAAATCAAGAATCGGCTTTCTATTCCGCAACAAAGCCTCCTTCACTCACGCTGCCAAGCTTACCCTAGTAAAACTGACTATCCTACCGATCCTTGACTTCGGCGACGTCATCTACAAAATTGCTTCCAACACTCTACTCAGCAAACTGGATGCAGTTTATCACAGTGCCATCCGTTTTGTCACTAAAGCACCTTATACTACCCACCACTGCGACTTGTATGCTCTAGTCGGCTGGCCCTCGCTACATATTCGTCGCCAGACCCACTGGCTTCAGGTCATCTACAAGGCCATGCTAGGCAAAGCTCCGCCTTATCTCAGCTCACTGGTCACTTTGGCAACACCCATCCGTAGCACGCGCTCCAGCAGGTGTATCTCATTGATCATCCCTAAAGCCAACACCTCATTCGACCGCCTTTCGTTCCAGTACTCTGCTGCCTGTGACTGGAACGAATTGCAAAATCGCTGAAGTTGGAGACTTTTATCTCCCTCACCAACTTCAAACATCAGCTAGCTGAGCAGCTAACCGATCGCTGCAGCTGTACATAATCTATTGGTAAATAGCACACCCATTTTCACCTACCTCATCCCCACAGTTTTTATTTATTTACTTTTCTGCTCTTTTGCACACCAATATCTCTACCTGTACATGATCATTTATCACTCCAGTGTTAATCTGCAATATTGTAATTATTCGCCTACCTCCTCATGCCTTTTGCACACATTGTATATAGACTCCCCTTTTCTTCTCTGTGTTATTGACTTGTTAATTGTTTACTCCATGTGTAACTCTGTGTTGTCTGTTCACACTGCTATGCTTTATCTTGGCCAGGTCGCAGTTGCAAATGAGAACCTGTTCTCAACTAGCCTACCTGGTTAAATAAAGGTGAAATAAAAAAATAAAAAAAGGCAAGTCAGTTAAGAACAAATTCTTATTTTCAATGACAGCCTAGGAACAGTGGGTTAACTGGTCTAGGAACAGTGGGTTAACTGCCTGGTCAGGAGCAGAACAACAGCTTTGTACCTTGTCAGCTCGGGGGTTTGAACTTGCAACCTTCCGGTTACTAGTCCAACACTCTAACCACTAGGCTACCCTGTTACAGAGCACAGCGAGAGCTAGAGCAAACAGTAATGTCATCAATAAGATCATGTAAAAAGATCTCATGTCAAATGTAGACACCTGATCTACACTACATGACCATTATTTACACTATATTTACACTACATGGCCAAAAGCCCGTCCAACATCTCATTCCCCCCTCCCCTTCTGTGCTGCTATAACAGCCTCAACTCTTCTGGGAAGGCTTTCCACAAGATGTTGGAGCACTGCTGCAGGGACTTGCTTCCATTCAGCCACAAGAGCATTAGTGAGGTCGGGCACTGATGTTGGGCGATTAGGCCTGGCTTGCAGCCAGTGTTCCAATTCATCACAAAGGTGTTCGATGAGGTTGAGGCTCTGTGCTTCAGCACTTGGCGGTCCCGTTCTGTGAGCTTGTTTGGCCTACCACTTTGCGGCTGAGCCTTGTTACTCCCACCTTTCCGTTTCCACTTCACAACAACACTACTAGCAGGGCAGAAATTTTACAAACTGAATTGTTGGAAAGGTGGCATCCTATGACGATGCCACATTGAAAGTCAGGGAGCCCCTACAGTAAGGCCATTCCACTGACAGTGTTTGTCTATGGAGATTGCATGGCTGTGTGCTCGATTTTATATACTTGTCAGAAACGGGTGTGGCTAAAATAGCCGAATCCACTAATTTGAAGGGGTGTCCATATACTTTTGTAAATATAGTGTACATTGTCTGAGTTGACAGTTTGTTGAAATATCCTTAATATGTGACACAAGTTCATTTCTTGTGTCTTCTACTGTATAGAATAGCAAATCTAATCTAATTTTAAATTAGATTTTTTTTTTTATGTTTCACTTCAATCAGATGCCTCTGAACTTGTGAACAAAGGTAAATATGATAGATTATTGCTATGTGAGACCAAGACTGTTTCTCTCAGATTTAAATATCAACAACTAAGGTAGTAACCCAAATAAATGATCTTAAATCGGCCTATCATATCACCAACAATCAAACTGAAACAAATATTAGTAAATGGCATCAATAAATCAGATATTCCAATAACAACCAAATATCACACCATAATCACTGAAACACTACTAGCTAATGCAACAAGATGTAAGAAGTTGTATAGCTAGCCTACCCCAACCAATAAAGAACTTACCATTTATGCACAAGTAAATCTCTCTCAAAATCCCAACTGTACACTTCATCAGTGTAAAGGAGGAACTGGACTGTGTGTTCAGGATGCTGCAGTTCTATTTAACTGCTTGCCATCAGACTATGATTCATAAAGCCCTCCTACTGTCCTGATCTAGTACAGTACATGCCTGGGCAAACCTCTACAGCGACATGTAAAGACAAGTCCTGGACGTCAACTCTTGTGGCTGTAGTACTACATATAACCACTAGGTGCCAGTGTTAACCCATAACTTTCGTTTTTGACAAACAAAATGCAGAGATCCACAAGCACTTTTTGAATGTGCAAAATGCACATTCCACAGTTGTAAATGTTTCTGAACATTTGCTCACACGTCGTTCTATATTTGTTAAAATGTTCGCTTTTTTTGTGAGCTATATTCAATACATATACAGATCAAGGTTGAATTAGTGAAATATTTTACACATTTACAGATCCTATTTTATTTACTAAATATATTCATAGATCATAGTTTCATTTGTGAATCATGTTGAATATACGCACAGATAATGATAGACATTTACAGATAAAAAAAAAAAAATCTCACTCCAAACTAGCTTCGTGAAAACTTGTCTGATGTCAGGCAACAATACAAATAGAGTTAACTACAGTAAATGAATAGAGGCTGAAATTGGGTAAATCTATGTCACGTGTCAAACTCATTCCACAGAAGACCGAGCGTCTTGGGGTTGTCGGTCCTCCCCTGTACTTGACTGATGAATTAAGGTCACTAATTAATAAGGAACACCCCTCCCCTGGTTGTCTAGGTCGAAAGATCATCGGTTGAGAAGGTGGTTGGAAACTGAGGTTTTGTTTGAAACTTCTAGTGAGTCGGGTGAAGCTAATAACACAGAAAGTGAGAATACTGGGTTACAGTGGCGAAGAAAAAGGGAAACAAGAGACGTGAAGCAGTATTGGAAAATAGGTAGTATTTAATCGGATTGAGGGTTTTGGATCAATGCTATTTAGGAAATCCATTTAACGTCTCCAGGAAAATCTGGAATGTGTTGGAGGAAAGTGTGGAGTCGGTGAGTCACAAGAAGTGATCTTAGATTGTTTGTGTCTGCGGAGGAGAAGAAGCGTGTTTTAAGACTCAAATTATATTGTTGCGGAATGTTTCCTGTTGGATTTCGTAGCAGGGTGCTATCTAGGGGGTGATTTCTAGGGTGGCGCAAGAAATAAAGTCAGAGAATATAACTGAAGACATCGATAGAGTGGTTGGTGCAAATCGACTGACGTGTATGGAGAAAATAAATTCAATTCATCCACGCTACTGTTCTTTGAGTCTCTCCCTTCTCATACGAAGTTAGGATTCATGAGATACCCTGTCAGAGCTTTTGTGCACAAACCCCTTCAAGTGTCGTAAATGTAAAATATTTGGTAATGTGTCAAGTGTGTGCAGAAGGGAAGAGTATCTTATGCCAGATGAATGCTGCAACTGGAGGTGATCATGCACCTGCATTTCTGGAGTGCCCTGTTAGGGTGGAGGGTAAGGAGTGTCCAGTGCGTCTCCCATGTGGATGGGTTTTCTCAGTTAACATGTTTTATTTTAATATGATGTAGTTTTCCCCCCTTTTCTGCACTGTTCTTTTAGTTTCTTATTCAATATCCCGTCCAGCTGATGGTGGTAATGCAACGTTCTCGCTCTGTCGCCACCCGCCGTTAACCCCATCGAAGACGAAGAGAAGATGGTTGTCGGTTTTAATTGAACGGAAAAAACGAAAACTCAAGAGACATCACTACGGGAACCTGGATGCAGTAAGGACACGTGCAGAGAGAAGTTGCACCGCATTCCTATGAGATCCAAATGGCGCATGGATCACAACTTAGAGGAAACCGAGTGGCTCTAAGGCTTCAGCCGTTTACTCAAGGGACTGAGGATCATGAGGAGGACACTACTTAAGTGTCAAATGCCTTCAGCATTGGACAAAAGTCAGAACACCCTGACTGACAATGAATGCTGTTCAACTGCTTCAATAAGTGCTTCAGCAGAACCAAAAAGGACTGCCAAAGCCTCAAAGGCTAATTGAGAATGACAACAAAACAAATAACCTGGACTGAATGTTTGTGGAAACAAAGAGCCACAATAGAGTATTGTTGGACAGAGACTGTATTTATTTGGGAAACACAAATTCACTCAATATGTTTGCCTCCTTAAGTGATGAGTGAGTCAAGCAGACCACCATAGTCCCTGGGCCCAAGAACACCATGGTAACCTACCTAAATGACCAACGATCTGTAGCACTCACGTCTGTAGCTGGTCATGTATGGCGTAGAGAGGTTGGACCCAGGTGCAGAGAACAGAACAGATGAGGAATTAGTGGATAAGGATAAACATTAATACTTTACTGAGAAGCGGTAGAAGCAGGATCACAGTACACTAGAAAAATAACAAATACTAAGCCTCAAACTCACTCAGGAAACGAACGCACACGGTAAACAAGTCAAGCTTCTACAAAGGACCACAGAAAACGTACCTTTTTCAACAGTGACACAATCATGAACTAATAAGACACACCTGAGTCCAATAAAAGTCTCTAGGGTGGTTTCTGCCGCCAGGAGGAACCATGACATCATGCCTCGTATCAACACTGTCATCCCAGAAACCCTAGACCCTAGACCCACTCCAACCTACGTGAGAATGCTGTTCATTGACTACAGCTCAGCGTTCAACACCACAGTGCCCTCAAAGCTCCTCACTACGCTAAGGACCCTGGGACTAAACACATCCCTCAGCAACTGGATCCTGGACTTCCTGATGGGCCGCCCCCAGGTGGTGAGAGTAGGTAGCAACAAATCTGCCACACTGATCCTCAACAATGGAGCCCCTCGGGGGTGCTCAGTCCCCTCCTGTACTCCCTGTTTACCCACAACTGTGTGACCAGGTACGACTCCAACACCATCATTAAGTTTGCAGACGACACAACAGTGGTAGGCCTGATCACCAACAACAACGAGACAGCCTATAGGGAGGAGGTCAGAGACCTGGCCGGGTGGTTCTAGAAATACAACCTATCCCTCAACGTAACCAAGACTAGGGAGATGATTGTGGACTACAGGAAAAGGAGGACCGAGCACGCCCCCATTCTCATCGACAGGGCTGTAGTGGAGCAGGTTGAGAGCTTCAAGTTCCTTGGTGTCCACATCACCAACAAACTAGAATGGTCCAAACACACCAAGACAGTCATAAATAGAGCACGACAAAGCCTATTCCCCTTAAGGAAACTAAAAAGATTTGACATGGGTCCTGAGATCCTCAAAAGGTTCTACAGCTGCATCATCGAGAGCATGACTGGTTGCATCACTGCCTGGTATGGTAACTGCTTGGCCTCCCACCGCAAGGCACGACAGAGGGTAGTGCAAACGGCCCAGTACATCACTGGGGCAAAGCTGCCTGCCATCCAGGACCTCTACACCAGGTGGTATCAGATGAAGGCCCTACAAATTGTCAAAGACTCCACCCACCCCAATCTTAGACTGTTCTCTCTACTACCGCATGGCAAGTGGTACCGGAGCACCAAGTCTAGGACCAAAAGGCTTCTCACCTGTTCAGGAGTCTGGGGGTAAAAGCTGTTATCTATTTGCATTGTGTGTGTGTGCCTCTCCTCAATCCCTCTTTTACGCTGCTGCTACTCTCTGTTTATCATATATGCAGTCACTTTAACTATACATTCATGTACCAACTACCTCAATTAGCCCAACTAACCGGTGCCCCCGCACATTGGCTACCTGGACTATCTGCATTGTGTCCCGCCTCCCGCCAACCCCTCTTTTACACTACTGCTACTCTCTGTTTATCATATATGCATAGTCACTTTAACCATATCTACATGTACCAACTACCTCAATCAGCCCGACTAACCGGTGCCTGTATATAGCCTCACTACTGTATATAGCCTCACTACTGTATATAGCCTCGCTACTGTTATATCCTCACTACTGTATATAGCCTCGCTACTGTTATATCCTCACTACTGTTATATCCTCACTACTGTATATAGCCTCGCTACTGTTATATCCTCGCTACTGTTATATCCTCGCTACTGTTATAGCCTCACTACTGTATATAGCCTCACTACTGTATATAGCCTCACTACTGTTATAGCCTCACTACTGTTATAGCCTCACTACTGTATATAGCCTCACTACTGTATATAGCCTCTCTACTGTATATAGCCTATCTACTGTTATATCCTCACTACTGTATATAGCCTCGCTAGTGTTATATCCTCACTACTGTATATAGCCTCTCTACTGTTATATCCTCACTACTATTAAAGCCTCGCTACTGTTATATCCTCACTACTGTATATAGCCTCACTACTGTATATATCCTCACTACTGTATATAGCCTCTCTACTGTTTATATCCTCACTACTGTATATAGCCTCTCTACTGTTATATCCTCACTACTGTATATAGCCTCTACTGTTATATCCTCACTACTGTATATAGCCTCTCTACTGTTATATCCTCACTACTGTATATAGCCTCTCTACTGTATATAGCCTCTCTACTGTATATATCCTCACTACTGTATATATCCTCTCTACTGTTATATCCTCTCTACTGTATATAGCCTCACTACTGTATATAGCCTCTACTGTTATATCCTCACTACTGTATATAGCCTCTCTACTGTTATATCCTCACTACTGTATATAGCCTCTCTACTGTTATATCCTCACTACTGTATATAGCCTCTCTACTGTATATAGCCTCTCTACTGTATATAGCCTCTCTACTGTATATAGCCTCTCTACTGTATATATCCTCACTACTGTATATATCCTCTCTACTGTTATATCCTCTCTACTGTATATAGCCTCACTACTGTATATAGCCTCTCTACTGTTATTCATAGTTTTCTTTACTGTTGTTTTTTATTTCCTTACTTTATCTATTGTTCACCTAATACCTATTTTTCTACTTAGAAATTGCACTGTTGGTTAGGGCCTGTAAGTAAGCATTTCACTGTAAGGTCTACACCTGTTGTATTCGGCACACGTGACAAACTTTGATTTGATAATGATTCAACCTTTCCTTTGTTCAGTTGTATGAAATAACACATTTCCATAAGCCTATAGCCTGACAAGGCTTTTCTGAGTTACCGTTATTTCAATTGACATAAAAAGTAGCATGCATAGATATTTGAAGATTTTACATACATTGAAACTGCAATCCAAACATCAGGAAAAGTTCCCTTTCTCGGTTTCGGGTTACTCTTTGAAAATAAAATGAATGAATTTACGGTTTACTTTAAGTAAACTTTTGCTTTGAATATCAGTTTTCTAAAAACTATGCTTTACTAAATTACCTGAGGCACAACTAAAGTAACTCAAGCTCTCACTGATGTCTTCTCTTTGCTTGATACTTTCTCAAAGTGTACTGTTCTGGCAGAGTGGTGGTTAAGCAGAAGCCGACTTCCATAAACTCTGGGGGGCATGATGAATTTTCTCTGGTGCAAAGGCTGAGTTAAGCATGTGTATTTCGTCCAGTAAACAACCATGTGTACACACATTCAAACTCTCCCCAAGTTTTTCCAGTATGAGTAAATTCCAGTCCAAAACAATTTCTTCACTTGGCTTAGACTTCTTGTAGGTTGGCCTGATTATTCGAGTGACATTCCAGAGAGTAGACTTCTCCCACCCACAGTTCACACAGTTGTGCCCTTTCTATTTTGGGCTACATGCCTACATTGTAATATGTCTCTGGATTATGCTATTTCTTTTACTCACATAGGCCTAAATACCATATGTACAATACTGTAATAGTTGTTTGTATTAGTGACTTCCCTGGACCTTGAATTAAAGTTTGTGTAGGCCTATATATGTCATGAAGTGAGTTGCAGAGGCACTTGAGTCGCTCTGGTGTAAAAACAAAAGAATGACAGAATACCAAACAATAGAATACCAGAAGCACATGTTCAGGGCCGCAGGTCAAAGGCCTATGTCTACTGTAGTGTATTTAAAGGGGCAATCCTTAGTTGAAACAATAACAAAGTCCTGCTTCAGTTTTGGTAAAAAAGCTGAGGGATGGGCCTGAGTTCTTTTCATTTTTATGACCTTTACCTGATGCTTTTATCCAAAGCGACTTACAGCCAATGTGTGTATAAAATGCAACCACTCTGAAATGTATAGACTGTGCTATGCAATGACAAACTGACCATCCAAGATATTACATTTAGTTTTAAGAATGTTTTGAGGCTGTACAGTGTTTTGGGGGTTTGACAGTTGAACTAAGCTTATGAGGCATTTATACATTATATACCCATTGATTCTTTTAAGAATATAGCATTAATTTATTTGTCAAAAAATGGATGTAGCAACTACAGATGGACCCTTTTAAGGACCCACAACTCCACATGGTGTGGATCAATCTTGTGCCGAAATTTGAGCTAGCTCCAACTGATCTACCTGTTCTCGAAGTCAGGCTTGCTTGTGTCAGCCAAAACATCAGGCTTGCCACACTCCATTCTATTCCACAGATCGCCCCAGCCAACCTCATTCCTGCTGGCATCCTGCCCGGTTTCTTCCCACTGCAGCCGCAAATAAAAGACCCCTGACAGTTGACCTACTCTCATGAAAGAGTGTTTAATGACCAGAAACTCAGCCTCGTGGGACAGTAACCCATTTGTTTAGCAATGCAGGAGGTTAACAAAGGCTCTTGGTTCCTTTGCAAGTTATGACATTTTAAACGAGAAGGTACACTCCCCTCCAGATAAATTTGGACAGTGAATCTGCAATCTAAATTTGCCTCTATACTCCACTATTTTGGATTTGAGATTAAATGTTTTATATGAGAAGACAGTACAGTGTCACCTTTTATTTGAGGGTATTACAGTCAGGTCCCAAATTAGTGGCTCCCCTGACAAAGATAAGCAAAAAAGACTGTATAAAACAAATGCACATACTGAACTAAATTGTATTCTCACAAAAATGGGAAAATTATATTATTTTATACTAATACAATTGCTCAGAGATAGAGGTTTAGTCAAACAAGTCATTTAAACAAACATCTAAAAAAAATGATTAATACTCCAGCAGTCTCCCCTTGCAAGGATAATGACACTGAGCCTTCCTCTAAAATGTTTTATGAGATTAGAGTACACATTGGGAGGAATCTTAGACCATTCCTCCATACAGAATCTTCCCAGGTCCTTGGTATCCTGCCTCTGCGCTTACGGATTGGCCTCTTCAATTCAAACAGATTTTCAACGAGGTCAATTCCTTTACCAGGCCATGATGCAACTGGTCAGGATGCTCTCGGTGGTGCAGCAGTAGTATTTGGAGAGGACCGGGGTGACATGCTGAATTTCTTCAGCCGCCTTAGAAAGTAGAAACGCTGTTGCACCCTCTTGACAAGAGTGATGGTGTTGTCGGTCTATGTCAGGATGTCCAGGATCCAGTTGCAGACGCAGAGCTTTCACAGACACCCAGAAAGACTGGAATATACTTTTGTAATAATGGAGGGAATTCAACAGGGAACTTTGACAGTCACCACCCTTTTAAAATGTAAGTTATGTAAAGTTGTCTTGTGACATTACAATTAAATTGAACTTTTTATAGTACTTTCATGAGGACGAGGGGCTCCCGAGTGGTGCAGCGGTCTAAGGCACTGCATTAGGGAGGCAGTGTAGCCTAGTGGTTAGAGCGTTGGACTCGTAACCAAAAGGTTGCAAGTTCAAATCCCCGAGCTGACAAGTTACAAATCTGTCATTTTGCCCCTGAACAGGCACTGTTTCTAGGCCATCATTGAAAATAAGAATTTGTTCTTAACTGACTTGCCGGGGGAGGCCGTCATTGTAACTTACCTAGTTAAACAAAACTTATTTTCAATCACTAATTTACGAATTGGTCAACCTCCCCTCTTATCCACCAGTTGTAGTCAATTATAGGATTTTGTTTACTATTTTAGAATTGTGATGTCCAGGTTTGACTTTTTAAAACCATTGTCATTGGTACATTTACACCTATGAGATGCCATACATTTTATAAATGTAACACATATTTATCCAAAGTAGCTTACCCTATTATGAGCTGAGGGCATTCAGATGGAGGCCATTCATATGATCATAGGAGATGAGTTTATGAATATGAAGCCTATTTTGACAGAAAAGTTTGTTTTGTGATATTATTGAAACTAAATTGTCATTCAGTCACAGACTGAAGGGATATTAGATGTGGATCATAGCAGCTAATGTATATAACTGACCTCGTCTCCCCTTTTTGGAACCTAATGGCAGAACTAACTTACAGTAGCGGTGAGTAAAATCCCTGGGGAAGCCAGAAAAAAATGTACATATTACAACTTATGTGTTGTGATAATTGCATTGTTTGCTCTATAACCTGTTAGTTCATATACCTTGACACCGTGATATATACGCCTAAGGTCGAGACAATAAGCTGTAGTGGCAGAATAAATTCCACCACACCTTTGTTTCATTACTAAACTGGAGAACAACCTCTGTCCAGTGAAGTCCAAAAAGCATATTGCAAGTTGCAAAGAAAACAGGAGCTGACTCCACTATTCCAGCACCATTTCAACATCGACTAAAAGATACCAAAAACAATCAACGTAAGGTAAATATGTGGCTGTCTGTGGTTCTGATTTGTGTGTGTGTGCGTGCAAGTATAAAAAAACATATTGACTCACCCTACTTGTAGAGAGATGCCAATGCCATCCCCCTTTCTTTCATGATGACAAAACAGTCTATGGCTGTCATACAGTACAATCTTTTATTTTAATCTGGCTAAAATTATTGCTTGCTAGTCTAACTTCCTTTTATAGGCAACGTTAGCTAGTTAACATTATTCTTCTACATCTAGCTACATGTTGAACTTCCATCCTCTTGAGTCCAATGTATAAATGTATGGTTGGATCAGAATCGCCGTTATAATCATTGGCAGTACAGAGAATAAAGTAAAACCACAAGTCCATCTCCATCCATGGCTAATTTAGGAAAGGGACTATTTTAGCTAGCTATCCAGCCACAAGAGGGCAACAGCACAATGAAATGCAACAATTGAAGTTGTTTCTGTCAATGATGTATTTCTCTTGAGGTAATAGGAATGAAGCCAAATCCAAACAAGCTTTTTTTGGTGCTCCAGGGCAATTCACAGTTCAGCTCACTCAGTTTAGTTCAATGCTCATTGAGGCCAATTGCTCGCTGGCTTCCCTTGCATTCAATGCTATGGGAGGCAACAATGTCATACTCTTTATGACCAGACAGAATCAGATAGATGGCCTACAAATACACAGGGGCGCTGTTTCGCTCGTTTGGATGCTTTCTTCGGTGAGATACATTCAGCCTCTTACGAATTGAAGGACAATGATACTGAACAAAAATATAAACACAACATGCAACAATTACAAAAACTTTTCTGTTACAGTTCATATAAGGAAATCAGTCAATTTAAATAAAGTAGGCCTTAATCTATGGACTTCACACGGGCAGGGGTGCAGCCATGGGTTGGTCTTGGAGGGCATAGGCCCACCCACTTGGGAGCCAGGCCCAGCCAATCACAGTGCCAATTGTTTGTAATCAATGGTTGTGTAAATATACTGAACAAAAATATCAACTTAACATGCAACAATTTATTGATTTTACTGACAGTTCATATGAAGGAATCAGTCAATTTAAATGAATGAATTAGGCCTTAATATATGGGTTTCACATGACTGGGCAGGGTGCAGCCATGGGTGGGCCTAGACCCACCCACTTGGGAGTCTGGCCCAGCCAATCAGAATGAGTTTTCCCCGACAAAAGTACTTCAATACAGACAGAAATACTCCTCAGCAACAGTCCCACTCTAAAATGACATTGGAGGCAGCTTATGGTAAAGGAATGACCATTAAATTATCTGGCAACAGCTCTGATGGACATTCCTGCAGTCAGCATGCCAATTGCACACTCCCTCAAAACTTCGTGGCATTTTGTCCCCAGTACCAGGTGCATCTGTGTAATGATCATGCCATTTAATTAGCTACATCTTGTGAATCTGAAGACAAACAAAACAGTATCGAGTGCACCAATTTGAAGAATAAAGAGCAAACATTAGTTCTGACCTATTAAAAGTGTTAGCTCAAATCAAAGCAATACATTTTCCAACCTCTTGTTGGAAATCTGCTGTGTGCCTCAATACCAAAGAAAACTGAAATATATGCATTGTTTGTCATCATGAAGCCCAGCACTTCCCTGTTGATTTATCGTTTCTAGTTCCATATCGATGATTCTACATACAAAGCAAGAACATCGGAGGTCTGTAGACAATTTAATGTTATATCTCCCCACAAAATGGTAACAGAAGACTTTTCTACAACCAGTTTAATTCAGAGAACATTACAAATAGTACAAAGGAAAAGAAAATGGAATATTGTAGAGCCAAAATTGAGATAATTGTATTCAGTACTTTGCATCTTTTTTTCTCAAATCGATTCCAACATCCCGAATAAGGCTGCCATTATTCCCATTGACAAATATTTACCAACAGGAAATGGAAGAACAGCAAAAATCCTATTGATCAACTAGACAACAAGATACATATATTAATCAACATAGAATAGATGACCATAGCCTTTTACCACCTCCAGACAAATCTTGCTGACATGGAAACATGATGTGAGCACTAGACTATTTAAAACAGGGCCTTTCCTTGACCTGGTACTTTTAGACATACAGAGACTCAAACACTCAAGTCATGCCTAAATCTTGTACACAAATCTCACAAGTCTGTTTTGGACGATACAGACTTTATATGTACCTACTTGCATTTTTATTGTCAATTTTGGGCACTGGAATAAATGTTTGACTAACATCAATGTCTTATATGCTATTTTGAATGAGAAGTTGGTTCTCAAGTTCAGCCCTTTCAGTAACGTATTACACCTGCATACCCACTTATTTACAAAGTACAGAGGAAATAGATACCTTGAAAGTCACAAAGAAGCAAATACTAAACATTTGATTGTTAAAAATAAAATAAAAATGACAAAAATGACCAGAGGTCATTTAAAGTCCATCACATGAAACAACTCGCTAGAGGGATGGCTGTATTTGTTCATCCATCGATTGCCGTCAATCTTCTTACTTTCTCTCAGTAGATCTGGAGCGGCTGTGAGAAGGGGAAAAACAGTTAAGCAAGAACGTTAATTAAAACTTTACCCGGAGCATTCATGCACTCTCAGAACAATGATACAGCCATGGTCTGTTAAGAGTTACATACTAACACAAGAGGTTTCATTGTTAGGTTTCATTCATTGACGAGATATTAGATCCTTGCTGTCTCATAAAACCTCTCCTGCTTACCTCCTTGATCGAGAGAATGATCTTGAGGGTTTATGGTTTCTGTCCCGGGACAGAGATCTCTCCCTCTTCCTGTCTCTGGAGAGAGACCTGCATACAGAAGGAACCACAGAATTAACCAAAGCAACCTGCATCTTACTGAGGCCTCTTGACAAGAGGATGTCGTCATTGACAAGTTTGTTAGTTACCCTCTTGGAAGCTGAGTTAAAATAATAATACATATATATTATATGTTTCAAAATTGAGTCCTTAAGTCCATGCTTCCATGACCAATAATCTGTTTTGATCTCAGTTGCCCACAGTATAGCTGTTCAATTTTACAATATCGCTTATCGTTGTCAACATACCTGCTTCGGCTGCGGCTGAAGCTCCTCCTTCGTGGAGATCTGGTGGTGGTGGGGGGTGACAGGGTGTCAAAAGCAGAGCACAATACATTGGTGACCCATTGATACCAAACCCATCCGACCCACAAATTACCTGTACTCCCTTGAAGTAAACCCTACGGTTCCCACTGAAACCTGACCCTCAGTGGGCACAAAGTTATAGGCTACACCCCTCCTAAGGGATGAGAATGGGTGACCTCTGATAAGGCATTTGTAATCCGAAATTCAGTCATCACCTCCCCTAAAAGTTCATGGTTAGTTAATACTGCCAGCTGAGAGAATGCATTTATGCCAAATGGGGAGGGGTAAGAAAATGAAGGGCTGTAACATAACTAATGGTAAAACATTGGGTTTTAACATTGGCCTCTTAAAGCTGCAGTAAAATCAAGGTTACATATTATGCACAACCACAAAGTACACACAAGATAGGGCCACTGTGACCTAAACCATGGAGGGACCTACACTTTGGAAGGGGAAGCACTGATCAGAATAGCTCCTTTGAACATTTAGAAAGTCACAATTTAATAATTCACATCTCAAAATGTCAGGGTCCTAGACTCACTGGAAGCAGAGCCATGCCCCAACGGATTACAGTAATGAGTGAGAAATACCAACGCTATTTGATTCAAAAAAGGAGAACCTTTTTTTAAAAGCAGCTTTCTCTTCACTTTTAAATTTGTAATCAGCAGTGTACTGTATGAAGCAGGAAAAACTTACTAGTCTTTTGGTTTTCAACAAGCTAGAAATGACGAAGGGGAGGCAGACTGTCGGCCGGGTAGGCAGATTTGGCTGAAAAGGACTGGCCAGATGCTGCGAGGTGATTAGTTGGCTGGCGGATGGGGGCTGGCTGTGGATTTTTCCTGCTTTTATTGGTTAGCCGAAGGCTGTTGCTGGTAGGTTGTAGTAGTGTAGACATTTGGGGACGTAAAACGCTGATTGGTCGGGAATGTGAGGTGGGCCGCTGCCGATTTGGTTAAGGTTGGAGGAGGAGGCTGAGAACTGCATGCGCAGGAACCAATGGGCTGGTGCAACCTGACGACTGGCCATGCCTGGGTCATGTGACACGACACCAGCCAAGCTGATTGGTGCACGCTGGTCAGAGGTCACATGCTGCTGAAAGAGGACTAGTTGACTGACTCAGAGGGTGGTGAGAAGAGGCATGGTGATGACTCTGTAACGGGGGTTCATTTTTATTAATATAAATGGTAAATAAAAAGGCAACCTCAATTTGTAACAAAAACAACCAATCTAGCATCATTAGGCTTCCCTCCCACCCCACCGGGATCATAGATAAGTACTGCTTTGTAATACGAGTCACCTACTCAAAAAGCTAGCTGCAATTTTTACACTTTGTCAAATCTTAAAATAATCTTGCATGTGCACGCATACGGTATAGAACAGTTCCAAAACACTTTCAGTGCTTTAGGCAACAGTGAAAAGCTTGCAATCCAAATTTAGAGAAAATGTGACAGCAGTAAATGCAAATGTACCTAACTTGGCATAAAAAGCAGCACACTTCATTTCACACTGTAGCACCCCCTGGATCTAAAGTTCCCTGGAACTTGTTAAATTGATCAATGATAATGAAGATGAAAACAGCACGTTTTCAGCACCACATCACAGTAACCACTGTAGACTACCATGGAAGCAAAGGTTATCAAACAGTCAGAGCTGAACTATCAACATGGTGCAGAGAAACAGGAGACGCATTTTGGAAAGACACAGGAACAAACAAAAAAAGTTTAAATAGGAAAAGGGGAAGAAAGGGATTTGTAGTCTGTTGGGCATTGCTATCATAAAGCCCTGTACGGGAGGACGGGTTACCTGCGCCTGGCGGGCGGGCTACCACGACGCCCGCGATGGTCATCTCGAGGACGTCTGCTCCATGAGGGAGGAGGACCCCGGTTGCGGGTGCGTTTCTCACCATTGGACAGCTCCACTCGCACACGAGAACCACTTAGTGTCCTGTGCAGATCAATAAGGATGTTACCATGGGTATACTGTTTAACGGTCACCAAAACATAATGTTACACATAGACTTGTTTCGCCACCTGTCGGGTAGTTAAATGGAGGCAACTGAAATGAATATGTAGTCCTTCCAAATATTAGAGTAAGTGCATTGCTTGGAAACAAGGATCTCCAAGTAAACTAGGCACTGTCATATAGTTATCTTATGAAGTGAAAAGCACACGGAGAAAATGTGCGTTCATATAGCAAAAACAGAAATGCTACTTCAAACTGGAATGCCTCTAATTTCTTTGGTCAAACAGTAAATCTGTAAAGTATATTGGCATGCAAGGAACGAAAACTTTAGTGATTGCCTCTCATTTCAACAGTCCTCAATTTCCTGATTCTATCATTCAGTTATTTTTTTTATACCAGAAACTTGTTCTTAGGCTTTACCTTCCATCAAGCTCCCTCACTGCGTCTGTTGCGTCCCTTGGATCTTCAAATTCCACAAAAGCAAAGCCTGGGGGGTTCCTTGCTACCCAGACACTGCGAAGTGGCCCATAATAGCCAAAGGACCTCTCCAGCTCTGTCTTGTTGCCATTATTTCCCAGGTTTCCTACATAGACCTTGCAGTCAAGAGGGCAATCTCTGTGCATGGCTGGATCTGTAAAAATATTAAGCAAAATGAATAGAATTCATCAGGTTCCACTCACTCTTTGGTATTAGAGTTGATGGTTCACAGTACCTGACTAGTTTTGCTTTCTAGGAATCATGCTTCAAAAGGCATCAGAACTAATATATATATATATATATATATATATATATATATATATATATATATATGAACCAGAAAAGCTACATCAAGCAGTTCTGGAACACACACACACAACTCTAATTATTTGAAATTCTTGTGTCAAACAGTCAATCTGTCAAGTGTACACTGGCATGCAAGAAACGAAAACTTTTGTAATTACCTGCCATTTCAACAGGTCTCAATTTTCAAAACAAAAATTGATACTCCGCAAACGTGAATGAGAAACTGAAAGAAGAATTGTCCATTTAGATTTTCACGTAGTACACATTTTCCACACAATTTATATTCAAGTAGGACTGTACTATAGTCTATGTTCATAACACGCAGATTTACAAATTTCCCTACACATACAATTTACAAAGCCACATTCAAACAGCCAAGTGTGTTTATAACACGCAATCAGATGTTTTGCGTCGTTCTGGCTGAATTTGAGGTAGGCAACAAAGTGCCAGAAATTAATACAGAGCATAAAGCAAGTGGTGTGGAAATGCATAGCACATGGAAATGCATTGCGGTAATTCTTCTAATATATAATTGCCGTGAAAGATTAACAGGTTCTGCGATTACAGCTACAAAGTAAGTAATACGTTTGTTAGAACAAGCTTGTTTTCTGATCCAACGTTGGTCAAAATCGCATACAGCCCCTTTGCATCGGGGCTACCTGCCCGTATGTAGTTATGCAAAATGGCAGAGGCCCAGGCTGGGGCCTTGGCGAGATAGAACCCTCACGACATTTGCTTGGCTTGCTCCCTCCTAGTTCACTTTTTTTGTTTACGTGCCATGGGCTACGTGTGAGGCCAGAGTATAGCTGCAAATTCACTTAAACATTAGTCAATACAATTACATGATGTAGTACCGTTGGTTTAACCATTTCAGTTAACTTCACTAACTAACTGCGAAAATACTGAAAATGGATAACGTTACTAGCTAGCTCTTCGGTGGGCTAACTAACGTTAGCTAGATAGTATAAATGAAAGAGTCAGTAAACATAAAATAAACATGAATTGAAAAATGAAATACATATCACACTTTGCATTATTTAGGTATGTGTTATTTACCGTATTGTAAAACCAACACTAATATTCGATCCGTTTGCAGTCTTCCGTCGAACCGCCTGTTTGTAGCTGCGACATGAGCTGCTAGCTATAATAAAATGGAGACCGGATATCTTCTTCTGTGGGCTTTATATGGCGGTTGGCAACCAACTTTAAGCTGCATTACCGCCACCAACTGGACTGGAGTGTGGACCAGAGACAGTGAAAGTCGAAATCTTACCCAACATTCTCCTCTCCCTAAGGAAACGAAATACATAATTAAATACTACATCCCCTGAAGATTTCCCCAGCAGTTCATTTAATCCTGGCTGTTCAACCCCACTGCTCCTCAAATCTAATAACAATCACTCCCTTTCCTCCCATATTTCTGGCACTAAAATAGAACATGTCCAAGCTGGTCACGGGTGCACCTCAGCTACGCTCAAGGTACAAACAGTATCATAACCGCCATCGATAAAAGACAGTACTGTGCAGCCGTCTTCATCGACCTGGCCAAGGCTTTCGACTCTGTCAATCACCGTATTCTTATTGGCAGACTCAATAGCCTTGTTTTCTCAAATTACTGCCTCGCCTGGTTCACCAACTACTTCTCAGATAGAGTTCAGTATGTCAAATCGGAGGGCCTGTTGTCCGGACATCTGGCGGTCTCTGTGGGGGTACCACAGGGTTAAATTCTCGGGCCGACTATTTTCTCTGTATATATCTATGATGTCGCTCTTGCTGCTGTTGATTCTCTGATCCACCTCTACGCAAACGACACCATTCTATAGGTCGCAATTGTAAATGAGAACTTGTTCTCAACTTGCCTACCTGGTTAAATAAAGGTGAAATAAATAAGAAAATAATAAAATACAGGTGTGCAAAAGGGCAGAAAAGTAAATAAAAACAATATGGGGATGAGGTAGGTAGATTGGGAGGGCTATTTACAGATGGACTATGTACAGCTTCAGCGATCGGTAAGCTACTCAGATAGCTGATGTTTAAAGTTAGTGAGGGAAATATAAGTCTCCAGCTTCAGCAATTTTTGCAATTTGTTCCAGTCAAGGAAAGGCGGCCAAAGTAGGTGTTGGCTTTGGGGATGACCAGTGAGATATACTGTACCCGCTGGAGCGCGTGCTATGGGTGGGTGTTGTTATCGTGACCAGTGAACTGAGGCGGAGCTTAACATAGCATAGACTTATAGATAACCTGGAGCCAGTGGGTCTGGCGACGAATATGTAGCGAGGGCCAGCTGACTAGAGCATACAGGTCGCAGTGGTGGGTGGTATAAGGATAACAAAATGGATGGCACTGTGATAGACTGCATCCAGTTTGCTGAGTAGAGTATTGGAAGCTATTTTGTAGATAACATCGCCGAAGTTGAGCATCGGTAGGATAGTCAGTTTTACAAGGCTATGTTTGGCAGCATGAGTGAAGGATGCTTTGTTGCAAAATAGGAAGCCAATTCTCGATTTAACTTTGGATTGGAGATGTTTGATGTGAGTCTGGAAGGAGAGTTTACAGTCTAGCCAGACACCTAGGTATTTGTAGTTGTCCACATATTCTAAGTCAGAACCGTCCAGAGTAGTGATGCTGGACGGGCGGGCAAGTGCAGGCAGTGATCGGTTGAAGAGCATGCATTTAGTTTTACTAGCATTTAAGAGCAGTTGGAGGCCACGGAAGTAGTGTTGTATGACATTGAAGCTCGTTTGGAGGTTTGTTAACACAGTGTCTATTTACTCAATATGTCATGGTTAGCTGTTGTCTTCTTAACGTTAACGGCATTTCTCCCGACTCTACCTGCATCCTGCCACCAGGGAGGTCCTGAGTACTCCACAACATATTTTTCGGGCTTGGGACTGGACTACATGTCTGAGCAGCTGATCTATATGCTACAATTCTATAATCCAATGATGACCTTAACAGCGTTAGATATAGAATGGCATTGAAAATGCTATCTGCCACCCACTCTGTTAAAATTTGATTTCTATGTTTTTAATTTTACCTTTATTTAACTAGGCAAGTCATTCCTGACAAGCAATGCATCACGTTCAATATATTATTTTTTTGACAACTACTCTGTTAATATGCACCGCCAATGTAATTTGAGTGTCAAACCATACTTTTATTTTATATTTTATTTAACCTTCATTTAAACCATACCAGACCCCCAGGAACCTAAACCCTCCTACCCTTTCAAGATTCCTTCCAAACAACTTCAAGTATATTTCCTCACCAACCTTCCTTCTCAAAAAAAACAGCCTGTGTTTTATCAACTGAAAACTTGAAGCCCTACCTGAGGGACCATCGCTCAACTTCACTAATCGCTTCTTGAACTCTTCTGGCTGTATGGGTAATATTTCTCCCTCTTCCACAGTACCCCATCATCTGCAAACAATGACCTCCCAGGGAGAATACATTGTCAATCATAATGGAGAAAAACAGAGCTCCCCACCCTCACTTATTGATTGCCCAAAAATAAAATCCTTTATCCAGTTAACACCTTCCCTCTAACCCCCATGTTATCCAGCTTGATAAGTAGACCTTCCTTCCACATCATAAGCCTTTCTACATCAAAGAAAAGCGGCTACCACCACCACCTCCTTATCTGCCTGTGACTTCCGTATGACTGACTCAAGGAAAAATACAGGATCCATTGTTCCCCTGCCTTTGCTGAACCCACTTTGATCTGGTGACATTAGTCCTCTTCTCTCCAGAAAGTAAGTCAGCCTTTCCGTTATCATCCTTTCCATACATGAGATGTCAACGCTATCGGCCTATCGCTTGAAGGACATGTAGGGTCTATCCCAGGTTCCCGTATCAGAGCCACTACAGCCTGCTTCCAACTTCCAGGCAGTTTCCCTTCCTGCCACACCTTATTGTAAAGACCCAATACTTTCCCCATTGCAGTTTCACTAAAATGAGCCATCATGATGTAACACATCTCATCATTCCCAGGAGATGTTACTCCAACGTTTGTGTAACAGTATAGCTTCTGTCCCTCTCCTCGCCCCTGCCTGGGCTCGAACCAGGGACCCTCTGCATACATCAACAACTGCTTCCCACAAAGCATTGTTACCGATCACACCACAAAAGCAGAGCAAGGGGAACAACTACAACTACTTAAAGGTCTTAGAGCAAGTGACGTCACCGATTGACGTCACCGATTGAAACGCTATTAGCGCGCACCCCGCTAACTAGCTAGCCATTTCACTTTGGTTACATTAGCTAATGCGCTCTTCATCTCAGCCAACATGAAAGGGGCATTACATGTATCCCCACCATCTCGCTCTGATCCAGGACCCCATATGCTCTCAATCCTACAGTACACATGATAGAATAGTGATAGCTACCCCTTGTAGATTTCTCCAAAACCTCCCAACTTCATCTGCCTGCCACTGAACTTGAGATCTAAGTAAGATCCATGTTACGAATCCCTTTTGGCCCGACATTCTAGGGGGGATGGCATCTGTAACATAACTCATGCAAATTATTATTGTGACAAAGTAAAAGTGTGCACGAAATAACCACGACAACAGAAATCTACCGTCAAACTCTAGGTTTATTTATAAACACACGGTAATGGGGGGAGCAGGAAAAGGGGCTGAGCTGGACCCAAGGAAAGAAACAATAAATATACAATAACACACCCCTAAGCTAGACTAGCCTACTTTAACAACAGCTAACTAACTAACCAAAAATACAGTGGGTGGTCCGCCCAGTTCTAACTAGTGTATTTAACAAAGTTCACCTACGGGTAGTGTATGCCCATGGGCGACTGGTCTTGGTTTCCCCCTTTTCCCACCAGCAACAAACAAACACCATAACCAAAAACAATACTCACAGGTGATGACAAAGTGCTATGGAGGTGCTTAAACAAAAGAGAGGTTAAAACACAAAGCGAGAGTGAAACACAGAGACCTACAGACATGGCATTTACAGAGAGATTGAGCTCGAGATTGAGCTCGAGAACAAACAAATGATGGGGTGTTTAAACCATGGGGAAGGAACTGTGATAGGATAAGAAGTAGGAGGAGGTGTGTCTTCTGATTGATGATTGATTGTTGACTGATTGGGGAGTGATGGTTTTCACCTGTGAGGGGAGAAGGAGATAAAAGAAACACACACAGGATACACACACCCACAGGATAACTGTATCCGTAACAATCCAGAACAGATTCATTTCCAGTTACTGGGTCAGTCCTGGTTTCCCGGCCATCATTAAGACCCACAAGCCCTTTCTCATCCAGTAGTTACTCCAACACTTGTTCATTTACATCAGTCTATAACCTTCCCCAGAGCATACTATGTGCATAAAAATTCCCACACATGACCAGTTTCCTATCTTGACCTCCTACATTCCCAAGGGTAATCTCTTTTACATTCCCAACTCGTCTCTTACACAGGTTGTAATAGTTCACTAATACGTTAACCCCCCTCCCAACCACACATCTACCACTACATACTCCTGTTCAACTCCCTCTCCCACACACCTATATGTATCACCCTCTTTATAAAGGTAGCACAACCTCCTCCTCCCCCTGCCACCCTATTACTACAGACTGCAACATAACCTTGTAATACAACATCTAGAGTAGGTTTAAGCCATGTCTCCTGGAGACATATCACATCAGGTTTGGCTGGTAACTCCTCAATAAACTGTTTGAACTCTTGTCCATTAGCTATCAAACTTCTGGCATTCCATTGAAGGATTAACACCATTATGAAAATTAACCAATACATGATTCCTGGCTGGACTGATTCTCAATCTTATTGAGGTCATCCTGTATATTTACCCATATCAGTCCTGTGATCCCAAGACACCTCACTGCTCGCTCCACTATGATCTGTATCTTCCTAGTCTTTGATTGTAATTCTTCTGTGAAACTGATTGCTGCTGTCACACATGTAACAACCTATATCATGTCTACTAACATTCTTGTGCTCTCCCCCATTCTGCTCCATACATCACCCTCAACCTGCATCCCAATCTGCCCGGGAATTCTAGGTCATAATCAAATCAAATTTTATTGGTCATATACACATATTTAGCAGATGTTATTGCTTGGTTTTCCTAGCTCCAATCGTGCAGTAGAATCAAACAATTCACAACAATACACACAAATATAAAAGTAAAAGAACAGAATTAAGAAATATATAAATATTAGGATGGGCAATGTCGGAGTGGCATTGACTAAAATACAGTATTTACATATGAATTAGCAAAGCAGTATGTAAACATTATTAAAGTGACCAGTGATTCCATGTCTATGTTCATAGGGCAGAAGCCTCTGAGGTGCAGGATTGAGTAACTGGGTGGTAGCCAGCTAGTGATGGCTATTTAACAGTCTGATGGCCTTGAGATAAAAGCTGTTTTTCAGTCTCTTGGTCCCAGCTTATATGCACCTGTTCTGACCATGCTTTATGGATGATAGCGGGCTGAACAGTCCATGGCTCGGGTGGTTGATGTCCTTGATCTTTTTTGCCTTACTGTGACATCTAGTGCTGTAAGTGTCCTGTGGGACCCTGTGTTGCGGATCAGCGTAGTGGAGGTGTTGCTTCCTACATTCACCAGCTGGTGGCGGCCCATCAGAAGGTCCAGGACCCAGTTGCACAGGGCGGGATTAGACCCAGGGCCCCGAGCTTAATGATGAGCTTGGGGGGTACTATGATGTTGAAAGCTGAGCTATAATCAATGAACAGCATTCTTACGTAGGTATTCCTCTTGTCCAGATGGGATAGGGCAGTGTGATGGCGATTGCATGGTCTGTGGATCTATTGGGGTGGTATGCAAATTGAAGTGTGTCTCGGGTGTCAGGTGAGGTGGAGCTGATATGATCTTCCACCTGTCTTTTCATAACTGAACAACTCCCACACGCCACACTATGGACCGGAAATCCTTCAGGAGTTTGTGACGTATGTACAGAGAGACGAGAGGAGGGAGGCTTTGTGCTGCGATTAAAAGCAGAAGGAGCCGCTATTAGATCTAGGAAAAAATGGATTGATATAATAATAATAATAATATATGCCATTTAGCAGACGCTTTTATCCAAAGCGACTTACAGTCATGTGTGCATACATTCTACGTATGGGTGGTCCCGGGGATCGAACCCACTACCCTGGATTGAGGAGGGAGAACAGAATTCATCCTATTTCTTTAGATTTGAGAAATTTCACTCTACAAATAACACTATCCATAAGTTAAACATTGGTGTTATTACAGATGACCAAAAATGTATTGCTACATACTGTAGCAATTTTTTACAGAAAGTTGTATAGCTCTAAGTAATGTCAGGAATCCACAGATATGTTTTTTGACTCACTGAATAAAGTTCACTCACTAATCTAAACAGTGAGATGAACCCATCAAAGTTGAAAAGATTATAGTCTGTCAAACATCTAAAGAACAATAAATCACCAGTTGTTGATGGAATTACATCAGAGTTGTACAAATTATTTTCTGAACAAGTAGCTCCCTTCCTATTTGAAGTATTTTTTAGAGAGTATTAAAAACAATGTTCTCCCTCCAACAATGAGTCAGGGGTTAATAACACTGATACCTAAGCCTAAAAAATAAGTGCTGCTCATCGATAACCAGCGTCCAATTTGTCTTCTTAATAATGACTATAAGATATTACTAGGAAATTACTACTTACTACTTGCAAAAATAATTAAAGAAGTCCTGGATGCAATCATTGATGAAACACAGTCAGGCTTTATGAGGAACAGACATATTTCTAACAATATCAGACTAGTATTAGACATGCTTGACTACTCAGATCTAATAACCGAGGATAGCTTCATATTATTTTTAGATTTTTATAAAGCATTTGACACAGTAGAGCATCCATTCCTCTTCCACTCCCTTGAGAAACATGGCTTTGGGGATTATTTCTGTAAGGCTATTAAGCTTTTTGTGACTCCTCTCTTTGGCTGGGATAATGGCTGTGTTTTTCTGTGGCTTGGTGGTGACCTAACATAATCGTTTGTGGTGCTTTCGCCGTAAATCCTATTTGAAATCGGACACTGTGGTGGGATTAACAACAAGATTACCTTTAAAACAGTATAAGATACATGAATGTTTGAGGAATTTTAATTATGAGATTTCTGTTGTTTTGAATTTGGCGCCCTGCACTTTCACTGGCTGTTGTCATATCATCCCGTTAACGGGATTGCAGCCCAAAGACGTTTTAAGACTCTCTATACAAATGGTAACAGCTCTATCAAATTGACATATGGCACCTCACCAAGATTTGAGTTAAAGAGAGGAATTAGGCAAGGATGTCCTATCTCTCCATACCTGTTTTTAGTAATCACCCAACTTCTTACAAATTCTTTAAATAATAGTCCTGTACAAGGTATTTCCAAAGCTGGTGAAGAAATTATTATTAGCCAGCTGGCTGGCACTTTTTCTGAAAGACGCTAACCAAATTCCCATATCGATCAATGTGATACATTCCTTTTCCAAAGCATCTGGTCTATATCTTAACATTAATAAATTTGAACTCATGGCTGTCAAATATTTTGTGACACCTTCATATTATGATATTCCAGTAAAAGAAGAACGTACATATTTAGGCATAACCATTACAAAGGATCAGAAGTCTAGAGGCTTACTAAATTTGAACCCTCTTATTAAAAAAACCCAGAAGAAGCTAAATCAATGGCTACAGAGGGACTTATCTTTAAAAGGTAGAGTCCTAATAACCAAGGCTGAAGGTATCTCTAGACTAACATATGGCGCTCTATCTTTATATCGTGACGGTAAAATAAGGAGATAGACCAGATGCTTTTCAACTTTCTATGGAGAAACCGTATCCATTACATTAGGAAGACTGTTGCAATGAACACTTATGAGAATGGTGGGCTGAATCTTCTGGACTTTACTACCTTAAATAATACTTTTAAAGATCAATTGAATAAAATAATTCCTAAGAAGACCCACTTCTATGTGGAATTCTATTCCTCATGTCTTCTCTACTTTTGGTGGCCTTAACTTCATGTTGGTTTGCAATTATAATATTGACAAAGTTCCAGTGACACTTTCTGCTTTTCATCGGCAGGTTTTCTTGTCATGGACCTTAATTTATAAGCAAAAATTTTCTCCACACAGATATTGTATATGGAATAATTGGGATATATTGTATAAAAATACTTCTTTGTTTTTAGAATATTGGTTCCGAAATAATATCCTATTGGTGAGCCAACTGGTAAATGCAGAGGGTCTTTTACTTAGTTATAAGGAATTCTTATCACTTTACAAGGTCCCTGTAACACCTAAAGATTTTGCAATTGTTTAAGATGCCATTACCTCAGGTGTTGCTTTATTATTCAGGAACGTGTCAAGACCTGACCCTCAGAACTTACCTCCCATTGACACTGTTGACTCATCAGTTGGAAAGATTTGTTTCACTTTTGGTCCATTCAACAACAGAGCGATACAAATCTTGTTTCAGCAGGATGTTGTATCTATATATACCTTATGTCATTTCTTATTGGGGTGTATTTATTGATAATATCAGTTGGAAAAGTTTGGATGTTGCCACACACATACCTACTTGTTAACAAAATGAAGGAAGTTTCCTTTAAAATTATTCATAAATATTATCCTGCCAACCACTATATGAAGAAGTTTAAAGAAAACATCAACTCAAATTGTTCCTTTTGTAAGGTCCACCCAGAAACAGTGTTGTATCTTGTTTGGCATTGTATTGATGTAAGAAAACTGTGTCAAAACATCAGTAGATTTATAATTGAACACATTTATGAAGATCTTACCCTATTGTGGAGATGTACTGCTTGGATTCTTTACCTACGATAAGCTGAAACATTTTTATGTAATTGATTTAATTATTCTTTTGGCCAAATTTCGTATTCACAAAAGTAAATTTACAAACAAAACATCACATGTTCTAACCTTATAAAAGGCTTTGTGCTGCGTTCACATACTAGTCGGAACTAGGAAACAAATTTCCGAAAGGCTAACTAGTTGAACACGGCACGTGTATAACTACAACCAATTATCAAGTCGGACATTTCGGAGTTGCCTAGTTCCGACTGGTAGACAAACGCGGCAATTGACTCGCGCCAATAGTATTACCAAAGACATGAAGATAGGCTAAAACTGCTTCTCCAATATAAATCCCTGATCACGCTTGTAGGCGATGTCATGGCGACGTTGGTTCGCTAAACTCATGCGCAGAGACACGTCATCAGGTGTAAGGGTCGTCTTGCGCCGAAATGCGCACGCCGTCAAATCAAAGTAATAACATGTTCAACAACTTAAGAAATCGTTTCGAATTGAAGCCTTTTTTTATCTTTCGAGAAAATAAAAAACTCAGGAAGAATGTTTTAAATGGTTCACTTCTCAACCCCAAAACCCTGGCCTGGTTTGTCGCGCGCGTTCCCGGAAATCTCGCGATGTTACGCCTTTTTATTATTTTTTATTATTCATAATACAAAAATAAATTTACATTGCTACATCAAACATGTCTTGCAAACCAAACACAGGTATTTACAATGCTCAAACATGCAAAAAATATAAATAAAATACAAAAAAGAAACAATTTAAGTGCAATTATATTCACTCTGAAAATATCTTATTATAATGATTCATGGCGATGTTGCGCCTCCGGGTTTAGAAACTTGTTCTTCGGACGTCATTGAACACGTGATAATGTTACATAGTGCTTTGAATACTGCATCCGAGCTTCAATATCAATCATCCCATCACTAAAAATGTACAGTTGTCCCTCCCTTATGAAAAATCACCAGTGTCCGGATGCGACAACTGTGGTGATGTAGGCTACTCCATAAAGCCATCAGTTCCCGAAACCTTTGCCAAAACTTTCAGCTTCACCTCCCTTTCGCTTTATACTACACAACGCGCATGTGCATATATCGTGGGTTGGAGAAGAAGACGCTTGTTGTTGGTGGTAGTTTTTCATACAAGTGCCATTTTGTCTACATGTCGAGAGCGCCGTGATTGGATTTTGTGTGTGGGTATTGGAGCCAATCAGAGAAACCGGGCGGCGGACAAACGGTGAGAGGTTGCACGGCTGAGGAGGAATGTGATCCGGTAGCAGGGGATTGGTGTGTCATTGACCAACCAAATTACTAACTCCACTTGTTAAATGCAAGAATTAAAAGCTAGCTAGTTAGCTAAAATATAACTAAACCTTAACTCACTAATCACAATGGCTCATTGTTAGCTGCCTGGCTAGCTAGCTCTGTAAGATAACTAACGTTAACTATTTATGTGTGGTGGCACAGTGACAAATGCCTGGTTGGGTGAGAGACAACAATGACCAATGTCTCATAATATAGCTAGCTAGAATGCCACATGAAAACATAAAACAATATTCGAGGAGGTGCGTGACTCGTGAGCTAGCTAACGTTACTTAACTGGTCTACTGACTATTGGGCTGCTGCATACTCAGTTGAAAAAATTGACTAAAACCGTCAGTCACTACACTAGTAGCCTGTGATCAAAGTTGACATACCAGTTGTCTAGGACAACATTGTAATTTGGCATATATATTCGTAATTTGTCTTAAAGTGGCAAGAAGAGTAGCCTATTTCTTGACCACCAAACAAACCATGTCCCTGGGCTCTGTCCAACTGATCTGCACTGATCTGAAAGAGCTGACCAGGTGAAAGCCTGTCTAATGATGAGATGTTTTTCCTGTCAACAAGTATTTCCAGATCAAGGGAAGGAGAGGACAGATTTTTTGACAATTGAAAATGAGTCCAAGAGAGTCATTTGTGAAGGCAGTCATATTCATCATGGTACTTACATGTGATTGTAGTATTTATTGGCACGATTATTATGAGCCTTAGCGAATATGCCCTTACAAATGATAATAATAATTTGATAACAAGATATGACGTCCTGTTCCATTTGTTCCACCACCATACTGTAAATGTGTTAACCTGTTGCTGAAATGCCTCATACATTCTTACTTAAGAAGGTGAAATTATCTTACTATCTAATCGAGGATAGTCATCTCATGCAGTTATGTGCCCCTCACATCTGTAGCAGTAGACTGAATTGAGGACTTTCAGAATTCATTGACCATGGAGCAGTACACTACCGCCACCACATCTACTGGGGAACAGATAGTGGTTCAGACTGCCGCTGGGCAGATCCAACAACAGGTAAGAAGGAAGAGTTTGTTCATATCTGTTATGCATGGTGTGTTTGTGTATTGGAAGGGGTTTAGGAGAAATGTACCTACGGGAAGAATGTTAATGCCATGAGTTTGGGCTAGGTTGTGGCTTTACTCATTGTGTGGTGAAAGTTCCTGGGCATTGGCCACAGTAGCTGTGTGTTAACCCATTCATAGAAGCTAACTACCTTTAGCGCCTATTGTATCAATGTCAACAAAACAAAGGAGATGATTGTGGACTTCAAGAAACAGCAGAGGGAGCACCCCCCCTATCCACATCGACGGGACAGTAGTGGAGAGGGTAGTAAGTTTTAAGTTCCTCGGCGTACACATCACGGACAAACTGCATTGGTCCACCCACACAGACAGCATTGTGAAGAAGGCGCAGAAGAAATTCTGCTTGTCACCAAAAGCACTCACAAACTTTTACAGATGCACAATCGAGAGCATCCTGTCGGGCTGTATCAACGCCTGGTACGGCAACTGCTCCGCCCACAACCATAAGGCTCTCCAGAGGGTAGTGAGGTCTGCACAATGCATCATCGGGGACAAACTACCTGCCCTCCAGGACACCCACACCACCCGATGTCAAAGGAAGGCCATAAAGATCATCAAGGGCAAGAACCACCCGAGCCACTGCTTGTTCACCCCACTATCATCCAGAAGGCGAGGTCAGTACAGGTGCATCAAAGCTGGGACCGAGAGACTGAAAAACAGCTTCTATCTCAAGGCCATCAGACTGTTAAACAGCCACCACTAACATTGAGTGGCTGCTGCCAACATACTGACTCAACTCCAGCCACTTTAATAATGGAAATTGATGTAAAAAAATGTATCACTAGCCACTTTAAACAATGGCACTTAATATAATGTTTACATGCCCTACATTACTCATCTCATATTTATATACTGTACTCGATACCATGTACTGCATCTTGCCTATGCCGTTCTGTACCATCATTCATTCATATACCTTTATGTACATATTCTTTTTCCCTTTACACTTGTGTGTTTGTATAAGGTAGCAGTTGTGGAATTGTTAGGTTAAATTACTCGTTGGTTACTACTGCATTGTCGGAACAGAAGCACAAGCATTTCGCTACACTCGCATTAACATTTGCTAACCATGTGTATGTGACAAATAACATTTCATTTTATTTATTGAAGATTGTAATCTTCTGGCCAGGGGAGTTTTGTTAAGAGCTCCGACGACGTTCGTTCTGAATGTTAAAACGCATCGCTTGCAGTATGGTTTTGGAAACATAAGGAACGTTTCTTCCATATCAGCAAGAAGAAAAAAATGGTTAAATTAGTACACACCTTTTTATAGGTTTAGTGTTCCCACGTGGCCATATCTCCATGTTACAGCTCTTGTTTACGGAATACAGACAGAAGGCAGGAGACCTGTTCGTATTAGCTATCGAGCGTGCTCCGAACACCTGTGTGTAAGCGGTTCGTCAATTTGAGGCACACACAGCATATGAATCTGTGTAAAACTGTTACAGTAAGTGTATATTTTTTATTTCAAAGAATATTTATTGCTGATATGAAAGATAATGGGCACATCATAAAGTTTCGAAAACCGTTTCCCAAGCTATGATTATTGACATTTTTAAACGGTGTCAGAATTGTTGTTCACACGCAGACAACCGTGGGCGAAGCTAACTGCTGAAAACCATACGGAGAACACCGATCTCTGGCACAGTGACTGCGGTTCAGTTGCAAGCTGGGCCCCAGGCAGCCACCGGCTGAGGCCAACATGTTCAGACACTCCTATTAGTGTTGGGACCGCCAAGGTCCTACCATGTCTCTACCCCATTTACCCAGTTTGTCTCCCTGCTGGCGATGCTTTGATTCATAATCCACAGTCCCCGCGGTTATATCCGCAAGACGAGTGGGTTTAGGGCAGTGGTTCTTAACCTGGGTTCGATCGAACCCCAGGGGTTCGGTGAGTCAGTCTCAGGGGTTCGGCGGAGGTCAAGACACACATCCGACTCATATGATTCGTGATGACACGCCCTGCTTGGCCATCATTGGCTGCAGGTGATCACGCTACAACGCTTGGCCAATCTGTGCTGCAGGGAATTTGGTGTGCCCAGTAGTCTACTTGTGACTGTCGTGATGGTATGTCTTGTGATTTCTTTCTTAATATTTGAATCCTTTCATACTTACTATGTCGAGCAAAAAATGAAAGTGGTCGGACGAATATGTACAATATGGATTCACATGTATAACGGAACGTGATGGAAGTCAGCGTCCTAACTGCATGATTTGCAATGCCAAGTTGAGTAATTCTAGTCTAGCACCGGCAAAACTAAGAACACTTCCTTAAGCTGCATGGAGATGGAAAATACAAGAACACAGCGCTCGCTGAATTCAAGGTGAAGAGAGCCAGATTTGATGTAAAAGCTACTCTGCCTGTTCCCCACAGCATCGTACGAAGTTGCTTACCTGATCTCAAAGCAGGGCAAACCACACACCATTGGTGAAACACTCATAAAACCAAAATATTGTAGTGGAATGTGTGAACTATGTGCCAACTAGTGCTCTGAGGCACCGCATCTTCAGTGAGCTGTGTAAAGAAATGGGCTCTGAATTCGAGGGACTTCTGTACCATTCTAACGTTCGGTGGTGTCCCGGGGACAGGTGCTGAATCGTGTTTTTGCCGTGCGTGTGGAATTAGCCCTGTTTTTGCAAAAGCACCAACATTGTCATGCAGATTGCTACAAAAATGAGTTAATTCTCATTTTAGCGTACATGGCTGATATCTTCGAAGCTCTCAATCATCTCAATCAAAAGATGCAGGGCGGTGGAGTCAACATCATCGAAGCGGAGGAAAACCTGAAGGCTTTTCAAAAAAAGCTACCGTTATGGAATTGACGAACAGAGAACGATAACTTCGCAAACTTTCACTCGCTGGACGACTGTGTAAGTAAGATCGAAGATGTATCTGGAATCGGAGACATTTCTGTATCTGCGGAACTGAAGCAAGCAATTGTAAAGAGCATTTTCTTTATTTGTGAGTTAAGGTCTGGTGCGAACTGCAGGTTTTCACCTTATCACATATAGTTGGGCGAATTGGTTATTCGCCAAATGCGAGAGTGAGTGTGGGTGAATGAACCGCGTAACACTGCTCCCTACATGTCGCCTCATCATATCCTCTGGGCCTCACTGCTACACTGTTGTGTACAGATGCATGTCAACATTTCTGACACTACAGCCGCATGTGATCGTAGTGTTGCTGTCAGCCAGGCTGAAAAACTACATGCATGTCCCTCTCCAATATCAATCTTGCTATCTGTATTGTCTTCAGTCTGAGATTGTCAATTGTGTTATTCTCACATTGTCCAACCGGTGGTACAGTTATACCACAATCAAGTCATGAATCTATAGATGTATGTGTATTTTGTAACCTACAACAATATTCTGAGTGGCATAAAATGCTCTCCTTGCTGAGTTTAAGATTGACCAGACTCCTACATTGCCTTTTCAAATCTCAAGAAAATATCCCGGTGAATATAGCATACACTGAAATTACAGTACACTCGGACCCTATTATGATTCCCTTCTTGTCATTTGTGTTTTCGTGTGCGCTCATTCAGCATCTTGTGGAGTTCAAACTAACTCCAAGAAAAGGTGCATTGACAATCACAGCACCATGTTTATCTGTTTGCCGCCCTCTGGCCTGTTTTGTTCTGTTTTGTCTGTCTGTGGTAAACATGTGCTGCATGGAAGCTCTGCTGTGATGTAGAATGGTTGTTATGCATGGTTGCAGTTCCATTAGAGATATCTTGAATTAACCTCACTCTCCTTTCCTTTCCATGTCTCTTTTACAATCTCCCACCTTTTTTCTATCTCTTTCACTCCTTCCTTCCCCTCTCTCTCCTAGGTGCAGGGGCAGCCTCTGATGGTGCAGGTCAGCGGTGGTCAGCTCATCACCTCGTCGGGCCAGCCCATTATGGTCATGGGGGGGCAGGGAGGGCAGGGGCAGACCATCATGCAGGTGCCCATGTCTGGAGCTCAGGGGCTCCAACAGGTGACTGAACTGTTGTTCAACTGTACACCACATCTATCTGAAACCTAGCAAACATGTCTCTCTAACAAGATATTACTGAACGAGATATGATAAAGCAGACTGGCTGATTAAGATTGTCCTGCTCTCTGCTGTAGATCCAGCTGGTGCAGCCAGGTCAGATCCAGCTCCAGGGGGGACAGACTCTACAGGTACAGGGTCAGCAAGGCCAGACCCAGCAGTTCATCATTCAGCAGCCCCAAACTGCTGTGACCGCAGGACAAAACCAGGTATAGACACTCACACACTCTTTATACAATATTTTGGTCTGTAATAGAACACATACTCGTAGTTTCCATTGTTCAGAAGAGGCCCACTTGTACATTTTTATGTAAATAGCTGTAATGCATAAAACATATTATGGACACCATAGAAACCCACCACATTGTGTAGTGTATAACTGGGTGGTAATGATTGTTGATGTTTGTTCCTCAGGGCCAGCAGCAGATTACATTACAGCCGGGGCAGCAAGTGGCTCAGACTGCAGACGGCCAGACCATTGTGTACCAGCCAGTCAATGCTGATGGGTCCATTCTACAGCAAGGTAACATGTTCACACTCATACCTGGGATCCCTACTGTGTGTTGATGGATGCTTAGTGTGCTGGCTATTGTCCCCTTCTTTTGATTATCAGCTGATTTAGAACTGAATCAGTGGCTGTATGCAAAGTGGTTCACACTCCACACTTCTGGATCACTAATCAATGATAGCTGATATTAACTTAACCCTTTTGCGGTTCCCCCAGGTATGATTACCATCCCTGCCTCTAGTCTGGCTGGTGCTCAGATCGTTCAGGCAGGCAACAGCACCAACACAACAAACAGTAGTCAGGGTACAGTGACCGTCACACTGCCTGGCAACATGGTCAACGCAGGTGGCATGGTCATGGTAAGGTCCCTAATGACATTAATACAGACTTGTTGGCATGTGTGTATGCTATGCATCAGTTTGACCAGTGTGTGTATGTGTTAGATGGTTCCGGGTGGCGGTGGCAGTGTTCCCACCATGCAGCGTATCCCCCTGCCGGGGGCGGAGATGCTGGAGGAGGAGCCTTTGTATGTCAACGCTAAGCAGTACCACCGCATCCTGAAGAGACGGCAGGCCCGCGCCAAGCTGGAGGCAGAGGGAAAGATCCCCAAGGAGAGGAGGGTGAGTGTCTGTGACATGAGCAGATGTATATATGTGTGGTTGTTGTTTTTATGAAGACAGAGAACTGCTGGGAGTGTGTTTATACACAATATTTGTCTATAAGATTCTATGTGAGTTTGAGAGGGGGAATATTCCAGGATGACAGTTTTAGGATGAGGAAATGGTGTGGGCAGTAAAGGATGTGTTTATGTGCTTGTCTGTGAATGTGGTTTTACTTGTCCCTCAGAAATACCTGCACGAGTCTCGTCACAAGCACGCCATGGCGAGGAAGAGGGGTGATGGCGGACGCTTTTTCTCGCCGAAGGAGAGGGAGGAGATGGCTCTGGCCATGCAGGTGAGGAGGGCTCAGGGTGCCCTCAAACAAGAGGACGTGTTTGGAGGTGTTGAACTCAACTCTAATTGGCAACCTACTTCTGTTGCCTCCCTCAGCTAACCAACAAGTAGCAGCCATTTCCACCCCTCACTCTGTCACATGTCCACCGCAGCCACTCATTTCCCCTGCACTCTTAAAATGGTCATCATTGCTATCTTTGTATGTTTTTATTATATTGGTTACCTTGTAGTTTTGTATCAAAGAATAGTATAGTTTTTTACAAGTTCTGTTTTTTTTTGTACTTGCTTGTTTTTTGAGTATATAGACAGGGGTGCTTTTAGATGCGGGCATATTTTTTTGCGTACCTTCTGTTGTTCTTTTGATGTATTCCAGCCACTTGATCCCTAACCATGTCTCTGGCAAACCACACTGAGTTCAAAAGCTCATTCTTTCACATAGAGCTGTACATACTGACCACAGGAGGTGACTGAGGGGAGAACACCTCATAATAATGTCCAGAACAGAAACTGAGCAGATGGAATGGCATCAAACACCTGGAAACCATGTGTTTTGATGTATTTGTTACCATTCCAATTATTCTGCTCCGGTCATTATCACGAGCCCATCCTCCCCATTTAAGATGCCACCAACCTCCTTTGATACTGACTCAGTAAAATGTTCTCCAATGTCGTTTGAAATGTGTCTTGGCTTCGTTTGAGCTCTTGTTGTAAGCTGAAGAATGTTGGAATGTTAATGTTGCTTCCTTGCTGTTGTGTTTCCTTGTTAAACTTGTACCATGTTGTAGTGTAAACATCTCTGCTAACACCTGTGTTCATTTAACAGCTGCAGGGCTAGGATGGGAGTGGTGTAAAGGTACTGTATGAATTTAACACAAGATCACTATAAAACAAATATTTACTTTCCTAACCTTTGTCAATGCTGCTTCATATTATGAATGTCTTGGGTCAGACCCACCCCTCAATGTAGGTTGATTTATCCTCATTTTAAATATTAAACATGGTGCTATACATCCAACCATCCTTGGAGAACGAGCAATAAACACCAATGCTGAACATACAGTAATTATACACACATTAAGCTTGAATTTGCAGCAGTTTTATATATGCCCACTCAAGGTTTATTGAGAAGTTGGTAATGGCAAACCACATGTAACAGATTAAGAATGAGGCTGTGTGTGTTTTCTGTGTATAATGTTTGTGTATGATTTCTGTTTTCTATTAGTTTTTATTATTGCTGACATTTTTCTGCGACTGCCACCTGTCTCATTGCCCATCATTCACATTTGTGACGTGTGTGTATACAAATAAATATGGCTCTTTCTGTTGGTATTGTTTTTAATATGAATAAAGACTTGGCTTTCAAGCTTTTCTAATTTTTTTTTTACATGATGAAAAATCTGTGTCCACTAAACTAAAAATACTATTCAAAACAATTAAGAAGTTTGAAAATGATGGATTTGATAAATCAATAAAATATTTACCAGTTTCTTGTAATGGCACATAAATGAATCCCTATCTAATACATTCAGCTGTGTAGATGGAAAAATGCATTTTGACCAATAACATAGTATCACCTCCCAGACCAAATCCTAACAAAAACATTAGTGAGCATTTAGATTAAGGTATAGTCTGATTGAAATCTAACCCCCAGACTGGATTATACTTTGACACTTTAGCTGCTTATACCTGGGAGAGATTCATGTCGTAGCATGGTCATTACACAGGCTGACCAACCGCTCCTCTTCCTCCAGGTACAGGCGGCCCAACCACATGCTAGAGAAGAGGCAGTCGGGCAGGTGATCTGTGTGTCATAACCTCTAGAAGACCTGTGAGGTGTGTGTGTGCTCATGTGTTTGTCTCTGTGAGAATGGTTGCGGAGGAGTTGAGATCAGATGTCCCACACCAATCAACCAGTGCTTTCCAACCAGTCCCAAGTCCCCTGTCTGGTAGAGAGCAGGACAGACTGGGTGAAGAGATTGCTAGCACACAGAGGTACTGCACATACAGATATACTGTAACCATGGTAACACTGGAGAACAATTGGGCCTTCTGGAGGGAATGTCTTTTAAGAAACAGCACAAGTTCTACAAGAAAGTTTCTTCCAAAGCAACCTTGACTTGTTTCATGTCAGTTACTTTTATCTCTGGATGTGCCACAAGAACTTGATCAATAAACACACCATCCTATAGGCCACAAGTCCAAAGTGGTTATGATAGCCCTCTTCCTTTCCTGATGCTCTTCAGAAATATGAAATAGTTTTTATTTTGTAAAGATAAGTTGTGTCCTCTGGTTCATGATAATATGTAACTATCATCATTTATTTTTAGGCTTTCAGACTTTAAAAAAATGATTTCCTGGTTATTCTATTTGAAAGGAGCAATAATCAAATGCCTAATTACCTGCATCAGTTTTTTATATTGTGTTGTAACAGTCTTGTAAGAGTGTAGATACTTTTTTAAAGCGTTTTAGCAATTATTTTATTGCATAAATAAAAGGAAACATTATCAAATGTTCTGTATGTGTTTAGAATGCCTCTGAAAATACAATGAATACATTTTCCGACTTCCAACATATTTTGTTTTGGAATTAATATTGCCAGAACTGTACTGTACACATACTGTATGTACACTGCATGATTTGACCAAATGCCCATGTCGCCTATACCTAAATCCGCCACTGGGGAGTAGGCTGGGAAGCTGATTCTCAATCAATGTTTTTAGAGCAACCTCAACAACGAGATGCTTGAGCAAACGAAGGCAGAGGAGGCTCGCATCCCCCGCCCACAATTTCAGGTGACAGCTAGGCAAAACAGGCCGTTCACAACTTGCTGCACTCCAAGGACCTGCGCAGGCAACAAACCGTTTTATGACAGCAATTACTACACTGTAGTTTGTAAATATAGAATTACCAACTGATACACCAAACGGGTGTTAATTAATTGTTTCTAAATCGTGTGAATTGCAGTCTTCAGCTGCACAAAACAATCCCTCTTCCGCAATATACCGAACAGTGGGGAGAAACTCGAATCCTGTAGCTAACTTAACTAACGTTAGCTATACCACGGGCTAACTAATTTGTTGTACGTTTTAATTATTTATCGAAATGTCGGACACTCCTGGGGACGGAAAGTTGGAGCTGAAACAAGCCAGCAAAGAAGTAAAGGAGAGCGAGAATGTGGCTGAAAAATACTCAGCCATGACCGTGAGCAAGAACAGCGAAATTACCATGGGTGAACTGTCAGTATCGTCTGCTGCGTTCAGTGCGGTCCCTATTCACAAACCCGTTAAAAAGGTAAGACACATTCATTACGTAGCTAGCTAGTGAACAACTTGCTACTTATGAGTTGATTTGGTTTCTTTTATTGTCTGGGTGGTTATCACATCATGTCCCATTTCAGGATGTCCCTTCTAAGCCTAACGTAATTCACATATGTTCACTTCGTTAGCAGCTTCTGAAGTCCAACCATTAATTTTCAATGCATTTACTATTTATTGTATGTGAACGCTGTTGGTGCAGTACGTCATCCACCCCCATATACCCAGAGTAGGGCACAGTGTTAGATTAATTAGATTTGTTGGTCACAGGTTGTCAGCTACAGTTAGGCCTAGTATGCATTTAAAGTGAGGAAACTTCAAACAAACACATCTGCACACTTAATTCAACTTCAAGATCCCATTGAGAAGGCAGTGCTTATTAGCAGTCTGGGGGCGATTCCTCAAGAATGTAGAGCAAAAAAGGAACGTGACTTTTTTGGGATTGTCACAAAATGTAATTCATAAAATGGTCCTTTGGAGGAATGCGTATTGACATATATTTGACATTTTATATTTTAAAGCCTATTGATAAATAATGAATCAAAGTTGGCCTATTTAAGACAATTTGACCCTACCCAGGAGCATTGCAAGACACCATTAATTACTGTTGAACTTAATGTTGTCATTTGAAACATCAATATGTTATAAAATCAGTAATACATTTCATTATGCAAGATCTAAATGTACATTTTATTATATGGTTTTGAAAATGATGTACATTTATATTCAAAGTAATTTTGTTGTATTTGTTGTATTTTGTTGTTTTTTGGGGTACTTTTTACCCCTTTTTCTCTACAATTTTGTGATATTCAATTGGTAGTTAGTAGATGTCCACCGATTATGATTTTTCAAATTCGATACCGATTATTGTAGGACCAAAAAAAGCTAATACCAATTAATCGGCCATAAAAAAAAAAGTGTTTAATAATGACAATTACAACAATACTGAATTAACACTTGTTTTAACTTAATATAATACATCAATAAAATCAATTTAGTCTCAAATAAATAATGAAACATGTTCAATTTGGTTTAAATACTGCAAAAACAAAGTGTTGGAGAAGAACGTAAAAGTGCAATATGTGCCATGTAAGAAAGCTAACGTTTAAGTTCCTTGCTCATGACATGAGAACATATGAAAGCTGGTGGTTCCTTTTAACACGAGTCTTCAATATTCCCAGGTAAGAAGTTTTAGGTTGTAGTTATTATAGGACTATTTCTCTATACCATTTGTATTTCATTAACCTTTGACTATTGGATGTTCTTACAGGCACTTTAGTATTGCCAGTGTAACAGTATATCTTCCGTCCCTCTCCTCGCTCCTTGGGTTCGAACCAGGAACACATCGACAACAGCCATAGACTTAATTATAACATAATAACACACAGAAATACGTGCCTTAGGTCATTAATATGGTCGAATCCGGAAACTATAATCTCGAAAACAAGACGTTTATTCTTTCACTGAAATATGGAACCGTTCCGTATATTATCTAACGGGTGGCATCCATAAGTAAATATTCATGTTACATTTCACAACCTTCAATGTTATGTCATAATCAATTAAAATTCTGGCAAATTAGGTGGCCCAAACTGTTGAATATACACTGACTCTGCGTGTAATGAACACAAAGGAAGTGACACAATTTCACCTGGTTAATATTGCCTGCTACCTGGATTTCTTTTAGCTAAATATGCAGGTTTAAAAATATATACTTCTGTGTATTGATTTTAAGAAAGGCATTGATGTTTATGGTTAGGTACACATTGGAGCAACGATACGCACCACATTGATTATATGCAACGCAGGACACGCTAGATAACTACACATGGTTGATGATATTACTAGTTTAACTAGTGATTATGATTGATTGTTTGTTATAAGTTTAATGCTAGCTAGCAACTTACCTTGGCTTCCACTGCATTCACGTAACAGGCAGGCTCCTCGTGGAGTGCAATGAGAGGCAGGTGGTTAGCGCGTTGGACTAGTTAACTGTAAGGTTGCAAGATTGAATCTCTGAGCTGACAAGGTGAAAATCTGTCGTTCTGCCCATGAACAAGGCAGTTAACCCACCGCTCCTAGGCCGTTATTGAAAATAAGAATGTGTTCTTAACTGACTTGCCTATCTAAATAATTGTAAAAAAACACTGACTTCCGATTTGTTATGAAAACTTCAAATCGGCCCTAATTAATCGGTCGACCTCTTGTACAGGTGCATCAAAGCGGGGACCGAGAGACTGAAAAACAGCTTCTATCTCAAGGCCAACAGACTGTTAAACAGCCATCACTAACATTGAGAGGCTGCTGCCAACATACTGACTCATCTCTAGCCACTTTATGAATACAATGTGTTGATGAAGCTCTTAATTTGGCTTTTGGGAAAAACATGAGATGAACTGTTACAAAAAAGACCCGCTAAAGCTAAAGAACACTCCGTAATGTTCACAACCACATATACTTTAAATTCGCAAAAAGTGGGAGGTGTCGTCAAACACTGGCATATTTTATCATCGGACCCAGCTTTGCCGGCTGGATTTAAAAATCCACCACTTATTGTGTATAGGAGAGGTCGCAATTTACGCGATAAATTGGTTCATGCCATCTTCCAGCCGCAAAAGAAAATCAATCAGGCTCTTTTACGCCCTCTGCCAAATGGTAGCTGTAAATGCAGAGGATGTGCACAGTGCAACAATATGATGAAGTGTGAATATTTCTGCCACCCACATACAGGAAAATGGTTCCAAATAAATTACATTATTACGTGTTCCACTACCCATGTTATATACATTATTAAATGTCCATGTGGGCTCTGTCAGTAAAACCTCCCGCTCTCTCAGAGAATTAGTGAACATAAAAGAAAGAAACGACAGGGATTATCCAGTCGCAGTACATTTTAATGACCTAAAGTATAACATTTCTAACTTTTTAAAAAGATTTTGTGGCACAGAGAAAGTTAAGATAACAGACAGGGGAGGTGATATTAATAAAATTCTTGAGTAAAAGAGAATGTTTTTGGATTTTCACCCTCCAGACATTATTTCCTATAGGACTTAACCTCCTGGAACTACCCATCCCGGATCCGGGAGAATTGTCATCAACTACACTAATTAGCATAGCGCAACGGTCAAAAAATATTACTAGAAAATATTAATATTCATGAAATCACAAGTGAAATATAGTGAAACACAGCTTAGCCTTTTGTTAATCACCCTGTCATCTCAGATTTTGAAGTTATGCTTTACAGCCAAAGCAAGACAAGCGTTTGTGTAAGTTTATCGATAGCCTAGCAGCATTATGTCCAGCTAGCAGCAGGAAGCTTGGTCACGAAAATCAGAAAAGCAATCAAATTAACCGGTTACCTTTGATGATCTTCGGATGTTTTCACTGATGAGACTCCCAGTTAGACAGCAAATGTTCCTTTTGTTCCATAAAGATTATTTTTATACCCCAAATACCTCCGTTTGTTTGTTATGTTGAGAAATCCACCGGAAATAGCGGTCACGACAACGGCGGGAAAAAAATCCAAATTATATCCATAATATCGACAAACATGGCAATTTTTTTAAATAATCAATCCTCAAGGTGTTTTTCAAATATATATTCGATAATATATCAACCGGGACAATTGGCTTTTCAGTAGGAGAGAGAGGAAAAATGACTACCTCTGTCTTTTACGCAAGAATCACTCTGAGAGCCCTCAGCTGGCCACTTACGCAATGTAGTTGTTTACGCTCATTCTTCAACATAAAGGCGTGAAACTACGTCAAAATGCTGTAGACACCTTAGGGAATACGTAGAAATAGGAATCTGGTTGATATCCCTTTCAATGGCCAACAGGGGTGCATAGGAACACAACGGTTTCAAAATAAGAGGCACTTCCTGATTGGATTTTCCTCAGGGTTTCGCCTGCAATATCAGTTCTGTTATACTCACAGACAATATTTTGACAGTTTTGGGAACTTTTTAGTGTTTTCTATCATAAACTGTCAATTATATGCATATTCAATCATCTGGTCCTGAGAAATAGGCGGTTTACTTTGGGAACGTTATTTTTCCAAAAATGAAAAGAGTGCCCCCTAGTTTCAAGAGGTTGATGAAATGCTTATTTATGTTATGTTGTGAATTTGAACATGAATTATGTGCCTATTTAAGATTACTCTGTTTTTCGTACGATGTACCCAATGATTAATGAAAACTTGCTATGTCCTCATTGTGGTTTTACAGTCTTATTTATACACTTATTTATACACTTTTGTAATATTTATGAAATGCATATTGTTATACTGTATTTGGCAGCACTTGTTTTTCCTTTGCCTCCAACCCCTTTCGATGTGTGGAACGGATGTGGGTGGGGCTAGGTCAACATAAGGGTGCACATTTTTTTTTCAATTCACAAAAGCTCTGACGAAGGCAGTGAGGCCGATACGTAAGCTTATTAAATATCAGTGATAATATCAAGAGCAGTGTGCGGTTTCCTTTTTCCTTCATCTTGTTCAACTGTTACCATGCAAAAAAGATTGCTAAGATGTGGGAGTGCCTTTTGAATTTTGCTACACTCGCATTAACATCTGCTGACCATGTGTATGTGACAAATAAAATTTGATTTGATGCTTGGGGTCATAGTCCATTTGGAGGACCCATTTGCGACCAAGCTTTAACTTCCTGACTGATGTCTTGAGATGTTGCTTCAATATATCCACATCATCCACCATCTTTATTGTGATGTGCACCAGTCCCTCCTGCAGGAAAGCAGCCCCACAACATGATGCTGTTGTGGGGGTGCTTCACGGTTGGGATGGTGTTTTTCGGCTTGCAAGTCTCCTCCTTTTTCCTCCAAACATAGGGATGGTCATTATGGGCAAACAGTTCTATTTTTGTTTCATCAGACCAGAGAACATTTATCCAAAAAGTAGTCTGGCTTTTTTATGGAGGTTTTGGAGAAGTGGCTTCTTTCTTGCTGAGCAGACTCAATATCGGACTCGTTTTACTGTGGATATAGATACGTTTGTACCCGTTTCCTCCAGAATCTTCACATGGTCCTTTACTTTTTGGTAAAAACTAGGCTACGAAGGAGTGGCTGTAAGAAGCATTTCAAGGTCCTGGAGTGGCCTAGCCAGTCTCCAGATCTCAACCCCATAGACAATCTTTGGAGGGAGTTGAAAGTCCGTGTTGACCATGCAACAGCCCCAGAACATCACTGCTCTAGAGATCTGCATGGGGGAATGGGCCAAAATACCAGCAACAGTGTGTGAAAACCTTGTGAAGACTTACAGAAAACGTTTGTGGCCTCCATTTCTTATATTGAAGAAGTTCGGAACCAGCAAGACTCTTCCTAGAGCTGGCCGCCCGGCCAAACTGATCAATTGGGGGGAGAAGGGCCTAGGTCAGGGAGGTGATCCGGCGAATGGTCACTGACCGAGCTCCAGTGTTCCTCTGTGGAGATGGGAGAACCTTCCAGAAGGACAACCATCTCTGCAGCACTCCACCAATCAGGCCTTTATGGTAGAGTGACCAGACATAAGCCACTCCTCAATAAAGGCACATAACAGCCCTCTTGGGGTTTGCCAAAAGGTACCTAAAGGCCTCTCCGACCATGAGAAACAAGATTCTCTGGTCTGATGAAAACCAGATTAAACTCTTTGGTCTGAATGCCAAGCGTCATGTCTGGAGGAAACCTTGCACTATCGGTTCAGGGAATCATGGTGGTGGCACCATCATGCTCTGGGGACGTTTTTCAGTGGCAGGGCCTGGGAGACGAGTCAGGGTTGTGGGAAAGATGAACAGAGCAAAGTACAGAGAGATCCTTGATGAAAACCTGCTCTTGAGTGCTCATGTCATCAGGCTGGGGCGAAGGTTCACCTTCCAACATGACAACGACCCTAAGCACATAGCCAAGACAACGCAGGAGTGGTTTCGGGACAAGTCTCAATGTCCTTGAGTGGCTCGAACTTGAACCCGATTGAACATCTCTGGAGAGACCTGAAAATAGCTGTGCAGCGACCTGACAGCTTGAGAGAATCTGCAGAGAAGAATGGGAGATACTCCCCAAATACAGGTGTGCCAAGCTTGTAGCATCATACCTAAGAAGACTGGAGGCTGTAATCACTGCCAAAGGTGATTCCACAAAGGACTGAGTAAAGGGTCTGAATACTTATGTAAATGTGATAATTAAAAAAAAATCATATACATTTGCAAACATTTCTTCATCTGTTTTTACTTTTTCATTGTGAGGTAAAAAATGTGTTAAGTGTTGATGGTTTTTTGATAGTGTCTACACAATGGAAGAATAAAGGAGTGTTATTCCTGTTGACCTGAATGAGGTGTCATTATAGAAAATGTTGTGCTCTTTAAAACCTAAGTTAACTTGTAATTGTCATGTGTGAGAAAATGAGCTTTATCTTGAATTTTCAGTAATCTCCAGCAGCTTTCTAGAATTCTATTGGGGTCTAAAGTGTTAACAACCCGTGCTAGTTGTTGCTTTAGATCGTCCCTCTTTCTAAATTTCAAAAGCATATTTTAATATCTGTCATGAAAGCGCTCTAATTTTTTGTGTGCTTTGGAGAACAGTGTTTTCCTGCTAATTTCATTTTGGGACATTTGCGCTTATAGCCTGCTGCCGTGTGCGCATTGCTGTGCTTATAATGTGAAGAAATACTCTAATAGTTTAGCTTAAAATGTTAAACGCCTCACTGCTTTTTTTGTGTATTTTTTTTGATGTTCAGTGGTTGTAATAATTTGGGATCTATCATCCCACAACATTCTGAAATATTTGTTTCTCGGGCAGAACGACAAGCTGACCAATCGAATAGGTCAACTTCTGTACTACGGGGGATAGTAGATTGACATAGGCTAGTGCTTTTTCTGTTCATTACTCATCTCGTTAGCTGACAAAGTAAATGTGGACAGTTCTTCTAACATCTCCCCGTCTTCCCTAGTAGCCTACTTCGGCGCTGTGAGGCCTATGAGAAGGACCCGATTGCATGACAGGCATTGTCTATTAAGAATAGAGATCTGAGAGAGCAATGTGAGTGAGCGGTGCTTCGGTGCAGGGCGATTGGCAGCCGGGAGAAGGGAATTATGATGACTATATTCAGCCCAAGGGCACAACAGACACTTTGGCCATCAGGCATGGATTGCAGCCAAAAGGGGGCCATGGCTGTCGATGGCTGATGACAAGATCGAGTTTTCTCAATGTTCATTGTCTCTCAAACCATCAAGGAAGGAGGATGTTGGCCTTTGATTTTCAAAATTCCAGTCTGCTTCCTTCTTGAAACAGTTGGTTAGAGTTTGTGCATATATTATTATGACATTTTGTCCCTTCTGTAAGGGTTTTTTCGGCTGTTCGGGCACACTCCATTTTTTTCCCCCTGGGCCAGCCAAAGTTTGGGAGTCGAAGGGGCGTGATTTTCTTGTTTTTCAAGCGAAGGTCTTTTAAGTGAGTATGTGAGCACACTCGTTCGGTTTGCCTATAAGCAAACTGTGTCTGCAAGTCTATCAAAAAGGGAACTACATGCACTGCAATTAATCCCAATTCTTAAGAGAGCCTTCACGATCCCTGCAATAAATCTTAGGGGTTGTAATTCACGACTCCGTTGTCTGAGAGGGTTGAGTCTATCCTATGTACTGTGGGGGAGACGAGCTGAGAAACTGGAAATGGTACTCCCTCTCACTGGTCAGGAACTAATAGGATTGTTTTTGGGTTCTCCAACTCATGCCCTCTGATACATTAGTAACACCTGCGCAACATCCCTGTGCAGCTCTATAAACCTCACTGGCTCTGCCAAGAAGCAGGTGACACATCCTGTGTCACCAGTGACTTAACAAAAAGTGCCCTAGTAGCTACTAAAACCTCTTGGCTTATAGGTTTGTTTATGCACGGATATCATAGAAATTATTGGAGGCCATCAAGGCTTTTTAAAAGTCCTTATTACAAAAATATTGTTGGTTTCAGATGCAAGGATTAAATGCAAAGTTCATAGTGCATAAATAATTTTTTAAACCTTTTTAATATTTTTGCATTGACTCAGTTTTCAATTTTTTTTTCTCTTTTTCAAGTGTGTAGGTCTCTCTTTCATTTTGCATGGATATCATAGAAATAATCTTCCCGAAAACAGTAATAATTAGCTTGGATCTCATTAGAGAGAATTTTCTCTGCCTCTGAATAGACATTAGCTTGGAGCTCTCTCCTGCGTTAGCTCCCAGGAGCATCCTGTCATATTACGCAAGCCGGAGGTGTAGTGTTACACTCAAATGCATGTGTACACACATACGCACACTCACAAAAAAACATGCAGACACACACACATTTTGTGGGCGTTATGCAATGCTGGGCCAGCAGGAAATGAAGCCTTCTGGGCTCTTCAGAGAGCGGGCGTAATAGAAATCGACATACAGTTTGAGTGGGCAGCTGACATAATGTGAGAGTTTTTGTTACGTTTACATGTATTGGCCTACTTGAATTGATCATTCCAGTGAAGTGTATATATTATTCATTTTTAGGGAACTGAAAGAAAAACAGACCAGGAACTGTGGGTGACCAGTGATGCTGAGCCTTGACCTTAGCTGTGTGTGGGTGTTCAGTTGGAAGTAATACAACACAACTGAGCCAATGTTGCATTTGTTTAAAGAGAAAAGAGAATACAGCCACACATTACTCTTAAAAGCCACGCACTACTCCCGTCAGCCCGTCTGTTCCCCTCCCTGCTCTACCGCACCAAATGTCACTGATTTCCCCCCCCCCGAAAACCATTTCCTCCCACCTAAATATGGCTAGTCTGTGGTCTTATCCACTATGAAAGCTTACAGCTGCTGATTCTCCATTCTGTCGTACGGTTGGGGAAAATACATTTTTGTATTTGTTAGACCTCATCATGCCACCTACCTGTATCTTTTTTCATTCCTCTATCAGGGATTTTTCGGACATTGAAATCGTTAAGGCAGGCCGCTTAAGCGTTTTTCAGGATGCCTAAATCCAAACAGTAACTTTTTTGGGGGAAAAAAACTGTATGTAGAAAAGATCATGGACATATATACACTGCTCAAAAAAATAAAGGGAACACTAAAATAACACATCCTAGATCTGAATGAATGAAATATTCTTATTAAATACTTTTTTCTTTACATAGTTGAATGTGCTGACAACAAAATCACACAAATTATCAATGGAAATCAAATTTATCAACCCATGGAGGTCTGGATATGGAGTCACACTCAAAATTAAAGTGGAAAACCACACTACAGGCTGATCCAACTTTGATGTAATGTCCTTAAAACAAGTCAAAATGAGGCTCTGTAGTGTGTGTGGCCTCCACGTGCCTGTATGACCTCCCTACAACGCCTGGGCATGCTCCTGATGAGGCCAACTCCTGGACAGTCTGTGGTGCAACGTGGTGTTGGTGGATGGAGTGAGATATGATGTCCCAGATGCGCTCAATTGGATTCAGGTCTGGGGAACGGGCGGGCCAGTCCATAGCATCAATGCCTTCCTCTTGCAGGAACTGCTGACGCACTCCAGCCACTTGAGGTCTAGCATTGTCTTGCATTTGGAGGAACCCAGGGCCAACCGCACCAGCATATGGTCTCACAAGGGGTCTGAGGATCTCATCTCGGTACCTAATGGCAGTCAGGCTACCTCTGGCGAACACATGGAGGGCTGTGCGGCCCCCCAAAGAAATGCCACTCCACACCATGACTAACCCACCGCCAAACCGGTCATGCTGGAGGATGTTGCAGGCAGCAGAACTTTCTCCACGGCGTCTCCAGACTCTGTCACGTGCTCAGTGTGAACATGCTTTCATCTGTGAAGAGCACAGGGCACCAGTGGCGAATTTGCCAATCTTGGTGTTCTCTGGCAAATGCCAAACGTCCTGCATGGTGTTGGGCTGTAAGCACAACCCCCACCTGTGGATGTCGGGCCCTCATACCACCCTCATGGAGTCTGTTTCTGACCGTTTGAGCAGACGCATGCACATTTGTGGCCTGCTGGAGGTCATTTTGCAGGGCTCTGGCAGTGCTCCTCCTTGCACAAAGGCGGAGGTAGCGGTCCTGCTGCTGGGTTGTTGCCCTCCTACGGCCTCCTCCACATCTGATGTACTGGCCTGTCTTCTGGTAGCACCTCCATGCTCTGGACACTACGCTGACAGACACAGCAAACCTTCTTGCCACAGCTCACATTGATGTGACGATCTGGATGAGCTGCACTACCTGAGCCACTTGTGTGGGTTGTAGACTCCGTCTCATGCTACCACTAGAGTGAAAGCACCACCAGCATTTAAAAGTGACCAAAACATCAGCCAGGAAGCATAGGAACTGAGAAGTGGTCTGTGGTCCCCACCTGCAGAACCACTCCTTTATTGGGGGTGTCTTGCTAAATTGCCTATAATTTCCACCTGTTGTCTATTCCATTTGCACAACAGCATGTGACATTTATTATCAATCTGTGTTGCTTCCTAAGTGGACAGTTTGATTTCAAAGAAGTGTCACGAACCGGCTCAAAGCCCGTAACAAAGGGAGACAACGTGGAGATAAGGAGTAGCAAAATCTATATTTATTAAATAAGTAACTAAGTATAATATACAATGGTGTGTGTAATCAGTAATCAGTAGTGTAAGTGAGTGTTTTGCATGCATGAATGTGATAATGCAGGGTGATGAAAGGTGCCAAAGCAAACAAACAAAAGGCCACCAAGAACCACAACACAATCTACAACGGGTGTCTGCATGGAGAGAGTCTCCTCCATGAATGTGGAAGAGGTCTATTTATCCTGGGAGACACCTGGCCCAGGTGTTTCCCATGTAGCTGACGACCCTCTCAACTCCGCCCACCGGCATCCTAATAAGGAAACAAGAACAAAGACCGAATACGGCAGACAGAGTGGGAGGGTCGTCACAGATTGACTTGGAGTTACATTGTGTTGTTTAAGTGTTCCCTTTATTTTTTTGAGCAGTGTATTTTAAAATCATAACCATTGTTAAATCTCAATCACAAATAAAAGCTAGACAGTCTGAGTGAATTGAAAATTCCATAAACAATTAATTTAGCAGTATTGATTTTGTTTTTGTTTGAGCAAAAGAACACGGCTTAAGCCATGGCAATGCATTGAATTGCAGGAAGTTAGCTTTAAAACTGCAACATTTTCTCTCAGCTCCATGAAGAAAGGTGTTTTAATTTCAGGAAATTGGCTTAAAAAATGCAAAGATTTCTACACATCGCCAAGTGGGGGAGCCTCTAAAATGTTCTTTTAAATTCAGCCTCGCTGACCAGAGGATGAAAACAGAGTGGAGCGAGGAGGGGATTTAAAAATGTTAGCCTCTGCCTTCTCTCGCTCCAATTTCTCTCTGGTACTGCTCAGCTGCAAGCAGTACCAGACAGGTGTATAAAATGGAGCACACAGCCATTGCAATCTCCAAAGACCAAACATTGGCAGTAGAATAGCCTCACTGAAGAGCTCAGTGATTTTCAACGTGGCACCGTCATAAAATTCAGAAAAAGAGATGTCCCTTTTTCAGCACCGTCTTACAAAAAATAATTGGTAAAAATCCAAATAACTTCAGATCTTCATTGTAAAGGGTTTAAACACGGTTTTCCATGCTTGTTCAATTAACCATAAACAATTAATGAACATGCACCTGTGGAACGGCCGTTAAGACACTAACAGCTTACAGACGGTAGGCAATTAAGATCACAGTTATGAAAACAGTACACTAAATGCCTTTCTACTGACTCTGAAAACAGCAAAAGAAAGATGGGATGGACAGCTGATAGTCCTCACAGTGGCAGACCACATGTAACAACACCTGCACAGGATCGGAACATCTGAACATCACACCTGCGGGACAGGTACAGGGTGGCAACAACCACTGCCCGACCTACACCAGAACCGCACAATCCCTCCAACAGTGCTCAGACTGTCCGCAGTAGGCTGAGAGAGGCTGGACTGAGGGCTTGTAGGCAACTATGTTGCCTATGGGCACAAACCCATCGCCGCTGGACAGGACTGGCAAAAAGTGTTCTTTAACAACTCACATTTTTGTCTCACCAGGGGGTATGATTGGATTCGCGTTTATCGTCGAAGGAATTAGCGTTACACCGAGGCCTGTACTCTGGAGCGGGATTGATTTGGTTGTGGAGGGTCTGTCATGGTCTAGGGTGGTGTGTCACAGCATCATCAGACTGAGCTTGTTGTCGTTGCAGGCGATCTCAACGCTGTGTGTTACAGGGAAGACATCCTCTTCCCTTATGTGGTACCCTTCCTGCAGGCTCATCCTGACATGACCCTCCAGCATGACAATGCCACCACGCACAGAACGAGCAGTATGGCTGATTGCCTGCAAGGCAGGAATGTCAGTTTTCTGCCATGGCCACGTCTGGGACCTGTTGGATCGGAGGGTGAGGGCTAGGGCCAATTCCCCCAGAAATGCAGGTGCCTTCGTGGAAGAGTGGGGTTACCTCACAGCAAGATCTGGGAAATCTGGTGCAGTGCATGAGGAGGAGATGCACTGCAGTACTTAATGCAGCTGGTGGCCACACCAGATACTGTTAATTTTGATTTTGACCCCCCTCCTTTTGTTCAGGGACACATTCAATTTCTGTTAGTCACATGTCTGTGGAACTTGTTCAGTTTGTCTGTTGTTGAATCTTATTATGTTCATACAAATATTTACACACGTTAAGTTTGCTGAAAATAAATGCAGTTGACAGTGAGATGTTACTTCTTTTGCTGAGTTTAGAATGACACCTTTCCAACAAGTCAGTTCTTCAAATTTCTGCCCTACTAGAGCTGCCCCGGTCAATAAAGTGCTTTTATTGTGAAGTGAAAACACCTATGACCAACAACGGCTCAGCCGGGAAGTGGTGGGACACACAAGCTCAAACAACCACCGACAAGTGCTAATGCGCGTAGCACGTAAAAATGGTCTGTCCTTGTTTGCAACACTCACTACCGAGTTCCAAACTACCTCTGGATTAACGTCAGCACAATAAATGTTGGTCGGGAGCTTCATGAAATGGGTTTCCATGGCCGAGCAGCCACACACAACCATAAGATCACCATGCACAATTCCAAGTGTCGGCTGGAGTGGTGTTAAGCTTACCGCCATTGGACTCTGTAACAGTGGAAACGCTTTCTCTGTAGTGATAAATTATGCTTCACCATCTGGCAATCCTACGGACAAATCTGTGCCCGAATGCATAGTGCCAACTGTAAAATTTTTGTGAGGAGGAATAATGGTCTGGGGCTGTTTTTCATGGTTCGGACTAGGCTCCTTAGTTCCAATAAAGAAATCTTAATGCTACAGCATATAATGACATTCTAGATGATTCTGTGCTTCCAACTTCGTGGCAACAGTTTGGGGAAGGACCTTTCCTGTTTCAGCATGACAATGCCCCTGTGCACAAAGTCTAGGTCCATACAGAAATGGTTTGTTGAGATCGTTGTGGAAGAACTTGACTGGCCTGCACAGAGCCCTTACCTCAACCCCATCGAACACCATTGGGATTAATTGGAACTTCGACTGCAAGCCAGTCCTAATCGCCAAACATCAGTTCCCAACCTCACTAATGTTCTTGTGGCTGAATGGAAGCAAATCCCTGCAGCAGTGCTCCAACATCTTGTGGAAAACCTTCCCAGAAGAGTTGAGGCTGTTATAGCAGCAGAGGGGGGGGGCAACTCTATATTAATGACCATGATTTTGGAATGAGATGTTTGATGAGCACGTGTCCACATACTTAGTCATGTGGTGTACCATTTGGATAGGATGCCTAAATTGACTAACAATGGAGAGATTATAAGCAACTGGGATTTCTTTTACTTTATGTGCACAGGTGAAGTCACTATTTCAACATTCTTCTTGATCCAGTGACTTCTTTAGCTTCTCGACACTCACCCTCTGGTGACTTGTTGGCGACATAGAAACATTATTACTCATCCTTGCCGGAGTTGATACTGACAACTTCTTCTGTTAATTTGGGATTTCCTTCAAGAACCAGAAGTTTTGGTCTTGAGCTCTCTTTTGTTTCTGCCTCTTGGAACGCTGGTCAGTGTTATCCAGTTACAGGTGTGCGCAGTATACCAACTGAGCCGTGTTACTTGCTTTTGGGGGAGGGTTTTGTGTATCGGTGTTGTTCACATACATCGTCAGTCGTGAGTGCAGCATCAGCTTTTTACCCAGAACACTCTGCAGACGAATTGTCTGGAGATTAATTCCGGCAGGCGTCATGGAATCTATCATGGAGCCGGCAGCGTGACCTCACTACTCGGTGGAAAGGAACACCTGTCCATCAAATGTGACAGGACGTAGTGTGAGCTAAATCCAGAAGGCAACCCTAGAGGATGACCTTGGCTCATCCACAGTGAAGTCCCCTGACTGACCAGGGTTAAATACAGCTCATCACTGACAGATGCTAATTCCCCTTATCTAGCTTACCTAGAAGCTTGTTCTCAGAAGCCTGTTCTTAGAAGCTTTCTTTCAGAATCATCATATCCGAGTGGTATTGATCAAACTTTGTGGTGAAATACTCACGACCTAGTACTTTTGGCATTTTGATACTTGTCTTCAAAAACCTAATTGATGGATATTACCCAGGGAAGCGTGAAGCGTGCTTAAATAAAAGTTCCCTTTGCTGCAGCAGTGCGTTTTAGTATGGATTATAATGTAATGAGGTCACTACTGATCCTCATCGTAGCATAGAGGAGCATGCTGACTTATTGGTCATTGGCTTGGCGAGTATTAGTATTAGCCGTGGGGAATTAAATGTCTAATGACTGACTGCTCATTCTAAAACCCATACTCTGGTGTGTACCACTACATCCTACACCCCATTTTAGTGTGTGTGTGTGTGTGTGTGTGTGTGTGTGTGTGTGTGTGTGTGTGTGTGTGTGTGTGTGTGTGTGTGTGTGTGTGTGTGTGTGTGTGTGTGAATAAGGTAAGATAGGTCAGAATAGTATTATTTTTTTTAGGCTGGACCAGATCTGTGGGCCTGGTCAGATCTGCTGGAGTGATTTTAGGCTTATGGAAACAGGCTTTAACCTGTTAAGTCGACCCTCTACTTTTTCGAACATTCTGTTAAAAATCGCGCAACATTTCAGCGCCCTGCTACTCATGCCAGGAATATAGTATATGCATATTATTAGTATGTGTGGATAGCAAACACTCTGACGTTTCTAAAACTGGTTAAATCACGGCTGTGACTTTAACAGAGCGTGAGTTTCATCGAATAGCGCAGGAAAACCTGATCACTGAAAATGGAAATAAATATCCTTGCGCTTACTTCCAGGAATTGTTCAAAGTGAACCGAATTACATGAGACCGAGGTTTCAGCGCCTACAGCTACCACACGTTGTCTAGAGTCTTGTCATTTGATTCGCAATTGATTCTTGGTCTAACCGGTTCAAGGGAACTCCTTCCCTCCGTTCTCCGACCGGATGTTTTGGTCGAGCTCTCTCGGCCATGTTTTTTCAGACGACACCTACAGAAGTTACCTCTCCTCCTGATGAATTTTATCGCTTATTAATCTGTACTAATACCTAAAGTTGCATTACAAAAGTATTTTGAAGTGTTTTGTGAAAGTTTATCGTCGACTTTTTGAATAAAAAAAAATGACGTTACGTTATGAAACGCTCTTTTTTTTCGTTTATCATACAGTCTACATAGAACAATATCTAGGCTATATATGGACCGATTTAATCGAAAAAAAGACTCAATAGTGATTATGGGACATCTAGGAGTGCCAACAAAGAAGATGGTCAAAGGTAATGAATGTTTTATATTTTATTGTGCGGTTTGTGTAGCGCCGAATATGCTAATTATTTTGTTTACGTCCCCTGCGGGTCTTTTGTGGTGTTACATGCTATCAGATAATAGCTTCTCATGCTTTCGCCGAAAAGCATTTTAAAAATCTGACTTGTTGCCTGGATTCACAACGAGTGTGGCTTTAATTCAATACCCTGCATGTGTATTTTAATGAACGTTTGAGTTTTAACTAATACTATTAGCATTTAGCGTAGCGCATTTGCATTTCCAGAGCTCTAGATGGGACGCCTGCGTGCCAGGTAGGAGCAAGTGGTTAATTCCCTTTCCATCATTTTTATTAGCCATCAACCTCAAGCTATCTATTAGCAAGCAGCCACTGCTAGGATTACATTGGATGGAAAGGGTCACAATGCTCCCCAAATTAGTGTTTTGGTTATGGGTGTGGCAAGGGGCGCGTCTACATTTTAGAGGCAGTGTAGACTTTTTTTACATTTTTAAGCCAATTTCCCTCAATCCTACTTTTTTTCTCCTTGGACCTAAGATAGATTTGTGCAGTTTTAAAGCTAATGTCCTTCAATTATACATATTCTGCCATGGAGCTGAGAGAGAATAATGCAGTTTTAAAGCTAGTTTCCTGCAAGTCTATGCATTTTGCTATGGCTAATGCTGTGTTCTTTTGCTCAAACATAATAAAATCAATATAGCTAAATAGATTTTGGGGGGAATTTAATTCTCTTTGGTTATAAAAAATATATATATAGTTCCATTATCGTTTTTACATACTTTATATCTGATTTGAGCCATTTACGTTTACATTGAAAGAGTCATTCCATTCCCGAAAATGTATTGCAAAAAATATAAGTATACATATTTTTAGACTGTTTGGACTTAGGTGACCCAAAAACAAATGCTTAGGCTGCCAGCCCAAGGATTACAATGGCAGAAAAATCCATGGAATAGAACATTAGCAGAGAGACGGTGAGAGGGAAAGACAGAGACGATACTGCAAACAGCAGAAAACAACTCAAGTAAAGCACAGAAAAAAAGAGGGAAGATAATTTGTCAGTTGGCTGCTGGTGGGGGCTATGGCACGGCCCTCTTTTGCCCTCCTGGTGTGGAGATTTCCATGATAACAGGCGCTGTACGTAACAACCAGGAGAAGAGCTTGAGCACTGTAAGGGATGAACATGGAACCTGTACGGCAAGTGGGAGGCATGGAGCTGCAAGCGGGAGCCATGGCACAGGCACACAAACACAGGGTGAGTGAGATTGGCCAGAGGGTGAGAGGATGGTTGAGAACCGCTCCATAGAAACCCCCTATGACTGCTCTGCAGCCTGACCTTGCTAAGGAAGATTATTTGAATTTAGTGTAATTTTTTTAGCCTTTTTTTGTTCTTCTTAGTTTGTTGGGAGAGATTGGGAGCTTTCAACACCCTTAAAGTGATATAAGTCTTATTGTAGAAAAGTTACAATGCAGCCAGCCATTTAATGAGGACTTTCTCAATTATGGTGGTTAAGGTAGAGAGCGACAATCTCTCCTAAGCATATGCTGTCAAATGTTCTTGTTTGTTTGCAGTTGATAGAGGTCAGCTTTCTGAAAGAGGATTATGGGTGTGTACTGAATTCTTCTGTTGTGCTGTCCCAGTTCTTTACACAAATGCAGTGGATAATTGACTGAATGCAATAGAACGTAGTAAGGCTGAGTCCCTCTTGCCTGTAGTCTGGAATGGAAACCCTCATTCTTATTCATAGCATAAAGGGGAATAGAATAAGCCAACTGAAGAATCTAGAGAAACAGTGAAAAAATGTGTGTTAAGAGTCTTGCCATGGACTCAAATTGAGCCCCAGTTAAATAAAATATAGGGAATGAAGGGAGCATATCCTGTGTATGCCAAGTAGTAGAAGAGACACATACTTACTGCATCCCACACAATAAAATGCTCTTACACATACTGTATACCTTTACAACAACACATGAACCAAGAAAACAATCTTAATCTCTTTGTACTACTCGTGCTTTGGCAGAGTGCCTCTGGACTTTGAGCCCTTGTTCTTTTTAACATGGAGTCTGTTCTGTCTCTGTTCTGGCTGAATTTAAGAAAGGATTGGGCTTGTGAACTTTGCGAGAATGAAAAGAATTGCATCCCAATCCATCCCTCCCTGCCTCAACTTAGGGAGGAGGATAGAGTTACAGCTGCTGATGTACAAGGTATTCATCTCAAATCTCAGGTTTGGTGGATTTAAAGCATGCAGAGATCACTGGCTCTTTCTAAAAAATAATAATATATATTTTTTAAAGGCTGTTTGTTTGGGAACCAGTGTCCTGCAGGCATACAATGTGATACAAGCACAAAATGTGCTGACAGTGGTAGATACAATCCAAACATAAACATGTCCATTGGTGATTCTCCGTATCCTGTCACTACCCAACCAGGTCCGCACCTGCATGTGGAGGCATGCACATTCAACCAGGACTGTGTGACCCCGACTCAACCTCCAGGGATAGGTTGCTACCCCGGGAATCTCTGGGACTCTGCCAACTTGGCATTTGTCCTGCCTCGACTAGACAGCAAAAACAAAACCTAAGATATTAATACTCACTATTATACTGTTTGTGTCAGACACACTGAGTAATCTGTGGGCTGCAATCATGAGGATGATCTGAATCTGTGTAGGCATATGTGTACGTGTGTCTGGGACTCTGTGCATGCCTTGTGGTTCAGTCTCTGGAGTCTACAATGATCTGAGAAAAGGGACCTATGAAATAGGCTGCATTTTAAATTAGTTTCCACCATTGTCAACTCAGTGTTAACCTTGAATAGAGCTTTATTGATTGGATTCACATGATTGTGTTTTGTCATTTTGCTATTGGTGCTTTATCCTTTATACAGACTCAATTGTTTGGGCAATGTTCTGGTGCAAAATGTGAAGTTGGTTAATTTATGGTCCCACTGCCCTCAATCTGTGTAAAGACCCACTGGCATGCTAACACCATATCTGGTGTTCCCCTCTGTCTTCCAGCCCCGGTTTAATATGCTTATGTTCTCACTGGATTCTTTGAATACTGGGGCGATTATCCCACATTCACCTCTGGCTCTGTTTAGACCTCCCCAGTAACCACACGCAGGACATAGTGGGTTAGCAAAGCATGCATTGGCTATGCAAGGGGTTATAGTTGTGTAATACCGTCATAGACCTTATCTGCTTACTACAGACTGCTAATGAGAGATACAAATATTCCACTTGTAGTTTTCAAAATGTTGGTAGTTACCAAAGAACGAAGAAGCTGTAGGACCTTCTTGCTAAGAGAAGAAACCCTGTTCATAATGTCATTGTATAGGATCGTATAATTCTTTTAAAGCACCTTGGTTTGAAAGAGGTGTTTTATCTCAAGCCTGTCTTAGCATTGTTGTGTTGCGTGACTTCATGACACTACCTGTATTTGTATGAAACCTCTCAAACACATCAGAAGGTGAATCTGTAAGAATGTGGACATGACCAGGAAGTAGTTTTGACATATTTCCCTTTAGGGAGCTAGTTCTGAGAGCTGTAAATAGGCCTGGACTTCAGATGTGGTTCTCTGTACATTGGAGAGGTGATTTGTTGTTTTTAAACTGGGCTCTATTGCAACACAAAAACATTGTGACATCGCAAATTAAGACCATAGCCATTTGTACAGTAGTCTACATTTCATGGACAATATCATGTTCCTCTAACCATAATACTGTCCGACTGGGAATTGCACTTGGAATAGCCTTGCTAGTTCAGTGGAACTCTTAATTCTATGCTGTCCACACTAGAGGTCGACTGATTAATCAGAATTGCCGATTTCAAGTTTTTATAACAATCAGAAATCGGTAAGATTGAGCGCCCATTTTTTTATATATTTTTTATATATATATATTTTTTTTTTATAAAATAAAAATGGTTATACCTTTATTTAACGAGGCAAGTCAATTAAGAACACATTCTTATTTTCAATGACGGCCTAGGAACGGTGGATTAACTGCCTTTTTCAGGGGCAGAACAGATTTTCACCTTGTCAGGTCGGGGGATCCAATCTTGCAACTTTACAGTTAACTAGTCCAACGCTATAACGACCTGCCTCTCTCATTGCACTCTGCCTGTTACGCGAATGCAGTAAGCCAAGGTAAGTTGCTAGCTAGCATTAAACTTATCTTATAAAAAACAATCAATCATAATCACTAGTTAACTACACATGGTTGATGATATTACTAGATATTATCTAGCGTGTCCTGCGTTGCATATAATCTGACTGAGCATACAAGCATACTTTGATACTTGTATCTGACTAAGCGGTGATAGGCAGAAGCAGGCACGTAAACATGAATTCAAACCACACCTTTGTGCGCTTTGACAGCACCTCTTCGTTGTGCGTCAAGCTTTGCGCTGTTTATGACTTCAAGCTTATCAACTCCCGAGATGAGGCTCGTGTAACCGAAGTGAAATGGCTAGCTAGTTAGCGTGCGCTAATTGTCGTTGTGTTGCTGGTTCATGCCCAGGGAGGAGCGAGGAGAGGGACGGAAGCTATACTGTTACACTGGCAATACTAAAGTGCCTATAAGAACATCCAATAGTCAAATCAAATGTATTTGTCACATACACATGGTTAGCAGATGTTAATGCGAGTGTAGCGAAATGCTTGTGTTTCTAGTTCCGACAATGCAGTAATAACCAACGAGTAATCTAACCTAACTATTCCAAAACTACTATCTTATACACACAAGTGTAAAGGGATAAAGAATATGTACATAAAGATATATGAATGAGTGATGGTACAGAACGGCATAGGCAAGATGCAGTAGATGGTATCGTGTACAGTATATACATATGAGATCAGTAATGTAGGGTATGTAAACAAAGTGGCATAGTTTAAAGTGGCTAGATATACATGTATTACATAAAGATGCAGTAGATGATATAGGGTACAGAATAACATATACATATGAGATGAGTAATGTAGGGTATGTAAACATTATTAAGTAATATTGTTTAAAGTGGCTAGTGATATATTTTACATAAATTTCCTTCAATTCCCATTATTAAAGTGGCTGGAGTTGGGTCAGTGTCAGTATGTTGGCAGCAGCCACTCAATGTTAGTGGTGGCTGTTTAACAGTCTGATGGCCTTGAGATAGCTGTTTTTCAGTCTCTCGGTCTCTGCTTTGATGCACATTTTCATTTCATTACAGTACAACGGTTTGATTTGTTTGATCGTAGCTAGCTACATAGCTAGCTACATAGCCGTCTTTGTATCAAAGATAATTGTGTAGTCTAGAGCGATTTTCTAGGTTAGCTAGCCAGCTATTGTCGTTCTTTTAACGCAACGTAACGTAATCAACACTACTAGCTAGCCAGCTAGCCCCCGAATAGCAGCACTGCAGAAACTATTACACTCAACGGAACGACTTGATTAGTGTAGTGTCAACAACGCACCCACTGCCAGCTAGCCTACTTCAGCAGTACTGTATCATTTTAATCATTTTAGTCAATAAGATTCTTGCTACGTAGCTTAACTTTCTGAACATTCGAGACGTGTAGTCCACTTGTCATTCCAATCTCCTTTGCATTAGCGTATCCTCTTCTGTAGCCTGTCAACTATGTGTCTGTTTATCCCTGTTCTCTCCTCTCTGCACAGACCATACAAACGCTCCACACCGCGTGGCCGCGGCCACCCTAATCTGGTGGTCCCAGCACGCACGACCCACGTGGAGTTCCAGGTCTCCGGTAGCCTCTGGAACTGCCGATCTGCGGTCAACAAGGCAGAGTTCATCTCAGCCTATGCCTCCCTCCAGTCCCTCGACTTCTTGGCACTAACGGAAACATGGATCACCACAGACAACACTGCTACTCCTTCTGCTCTTTCTTCGTCCGCCCACGTGTTCTCGCACACCCCGAGAGCTTCTGGTCAGCGGGGTGGTGGCACCGGGATCCTCATCTCTCCCAAGTGGTCATTCTCTCTTTCTCCCCTTACCCATCTGTCTATCGCCTCCTTTGAATTCCATGCTGTCACAGTTACCAGCCCTTTCAAGCTTAACATCCTTATCATTTATCGCCCTCCAGGTTCCCTCGGAGAGTTCATCAATGAGCTTGATGCCTTGATAAGCTCCTTTCCTGAGGACGGCTCACCTCTCACAGTTCTGGGCGACTTTAACCTCCCCACGTCTACCTTTGACTCATTCCTCTCTGCCTCCTTCTTTCCACTCCTCTCCTCTTTTGACCTCACCCTCTCACCTTCCCCCCTACTCACAAGGCAGGCAATACGCTCGACCTCATCTTTACTAGATGCTGTTCTTCCACTAACCTCATTGCAACTCCCCTCCAAGTCTCCGACCACTACCTTGTATCCTTTTCCCTCTCGCTCTCATCCAACACCTCCCACACTGCCCCTACTCGGATGGTATCGCGCCGTCCCAACCTTCGCTCTCTCTCCCCCGCTACTCTCTCCAGATGAAATCTCGCGTCTTGTGACGGCCGGCCGCCCAACAACCTGCCCGCTTGACCCTATCCCCTCCTCTCTTCTCCAGACCATTTCCGGAGACCTTCTCCCTTACCTCACCTCGCTCATCAACTCATCCCTGACCGCTGGCTACGTCCCTTCCGTCTTCAAGAGAGCGAGAGTTGCACCCCTTCTGAAAAAACCTACACTCGATCCCTCCGATGTCAACAATTACAGACCAGTATCCCTTCTTTCTTTTCTCTCCAAAACTCTTGAACGTGCCGTCCTTGGCCAGCTCTCCCGCTATCTCTCTCTGAATGACCTTCTTGATCCAAATCAGTCAGGTTTCAAGACTAGTCATTCAACTGAGACTGCTCTCCTCTGTATCACGGAGGCGCTCCGCACCGCTAAAGCTAACTCTCTCTCCTCTGCTCTCATCCTTCTAGATCTATCGGCTGCCTTCGATACTGTGAACCATCAGATCCTCCTCTCCACCCTCTCCGAGTTGGGCATCTCCGGCGCGGCCCACGCTTGGATTGCGTCCTACCTGACAGGTCGCTCCTACCAGGTGGCGTGGCGAGAATCTGTCTCCTCACCACGCGCTCTCACCACTGGTGTCCCCCAGGGCTCTGTTCTAGGCCCTCTCCTATTCTCGCTATACACCAAGTCACTTGGCTCTGTCATAACCTCACATGGTCTCTCCTATCATTGCTATGCAGATGACACACAACTAATCTTCTCCTTTCCCCCTTCTAATGACCAGGTGGCGAATCGCATCTCTGCATGTCTGGCAGACATATCAGTGTGGATGACGGATCACCACCTCAAGCTAAACCTCGGCAAGACGGAGCTGCTCTTCCTCCCGGGGAAGGACTGCCCGTTCCATGATCTCGCCATCACGGTTGACAACTCCATTGTGTCCTCCTCCCAGAGCGCTAAGAACCTTGGCGTGATCCTGGACAACACCCTGTCGTTCTCAACCAACATCAAGGCGGTGGCCCGTTCCTGTAGGTTCATGCTCTACAACATCCGCAGAGTACGACCCTGCCTCACACAGGAAGCGGCGCAGGTCCTAATCCAGGCACTTGTCATCTCCCGTCTGGATTACTGCAACTCGCTGTTGGCTGGGCTCCCTGCCTGTGCCATTAAACCCCTTCAACTCATCCAGAACGCCGCAGCCCGTCTGGTGTTCAACCTTCCCAAGTTCTCTCACGTCACCCCGCTCCTCCGTTCTCTCCACTGGCTTCCAGTTGAAGCTCGCATCCGCTACAAGACCATGGTGCTTGCCTACGGAGCTGTGAGGGGAACGGCACCTCAGTACCTCCAGGCTCTGATCAGGCCCTACACCCAAACAAGGGCACTGCGTTCATCCACCTCTGGCCTGCTCGCCTCCCTACCACTGAGGAAGTACAGCTCCCGCTCAGCCCAGTCAAAACTGTTCGCTGCTCTGGCCCCCCAATGGTGGAACAAACTCCCTCACGACGCCAGGACAGCGGAGTCAATCACCACCTTCCGGAGACACCTGAAACCCCACCTCTTCAAGGAATATCTAGGATAGGATAAGTATTCCCTCTCACCCCCCCCTTTAAGATTTAGATGCACTATTGTAAAGTGACTGTTCCACTGGATGTCATAAGGTGAATGCACCAATTTGTAAGTCGCTCTGGATAAGAGCGTCTGCTAAATGACTTAAATGTAAATGTAAATGCACCTGTACTGACCTCGCCTTCTGGATGATAGCGGGGTGAACAGGCAGTGGCTCGGGTGGTTGTTGTCCTTGATGATCTTTATGGCCTTCCTGTGGTGTAGGTGTCCTGCAGGGCAGGTAGTTTGCCCCCGGTGATGCGTTGTGCAGACCTCACTACTCTCTGGAGAGCCTTACGGTTGTGGGCGGAGCAGATGCCGTACCAGGCGGTGATACAGCCCGACAGGATGCTCTCGATTGTGCATCTGTAGAAGTTTGAGTGCTTTTGGTGACAATCCGAATTTCTTCTGGCTCCTGAGGTTGAAGAGGGGCTGCTGCGCCTTCTTCACGACGCTGTCTGTGTGGGTGGACCAATTCAGTTTGTCCGTGATGTGTACGCCGAGGAACGTTAAAACTTACTACCCTCTCCACTACTGTTCCGTCGATGTGGATAGGGGGTGCTCCCTCTGCTGTTTCCTGAAGTCCACAATCTTCTCCTTTGTTTTCTTGACATTGAGTGTGAGGTTATTTTCCTGACACCACAGCCCGAGGGCCCTCACCTCCTTTCTGTAGGCCGTCTAGTCATTGTTGGTAATCAAGCCTACCACTGTAGTGTTGTCCGCAAACTTGATGATTGAGTTGAAGGCGTGCATGGCCACGCAGTCGTGGGTGAACAGGGAGTACAGGAGAGGACTCAGAACACACCCTTGGGGCCCCAGTGTTGAGGATCAGCAGGGTGGAGATGTTGTTACCTACCCTCACTACCTGGGGGTGGGCCGTCAGGAAGTCCAGTACCCAGTTGCACAGGGTGGGGTCGAGACCCAGGGTCTCGAGCTTGATGACGAGCTTGGAGGGTACTATGGTGTTAAATGCTGAGCTGTAGTCGATGAACAGCATTCTCACAGGTATTCCTCTTGTCCAGATGGGTTAGGGCAGTGTGGTTGAGATCGCATCGTCTGTGGACCTATTTGGGCGGTAAGCAAATTGGAGTGGGTCGAGGGTGTCCGGTAGGGTGGAGGTGATATGGTCCTTGACTAGTCTCTCAAAGCACTTCATGATGACGGAAGTGAGTGCTACGGGGCTGTAGTCGTTTAGCTCAGTTACCTTAGCTTTCTTGGGAACAGGGACAATGGTGGCCCTCTTGAAGCATGTGGGAACAGCAGACACGGATAAGGATTGATTGAATATGTCCGTAAACACACCAGCCAGCTGGTCTGCGCATGCTCTGAGGACGCAGCTGGGGATGTCGTCTGGGTCTGCAGCCTTGCGAGGGTTAACACGTTTAACTTCTTGCGACGAGCCATCCCGGATCCGGGATCGTGAATACAGCCTCAAGCTCATTACCATAACGCAACGTTAACTATTTGTGAAAATCGCAAATGAAATGAAATCAATATGCTAGCTCTCAAGCTTAGCCTTTTGTTAACAACACTGTCATCTCAGATTTTCAAAAATATGCTTCTCAACCATAGCAAAACTAGCATTTGTGTAACAGTATTGATAGCTAGCATTAGCATTTATAGCGTTAGCATTCAGCAGGCAACATTTTCACAAAAACCAGAACCATTCAAATAAAATAATTTACCTTTGAAGAACTTCGGATGTTTTCAATGAGGAGACTCTCAGTTAGATAGCAAATGTCCAGTTTTTCCTGAAAGATTATTTGTTTAGGAGAAATCGCTCCATTTTGTGCATCACGTTTAGCTACTAAAAAAAACTGTATCCAGGATTGTGTAAATATATCCGCAAGCTCATTAGCATAATACAACGTTAACTATTCATGAAAATCACAAATGAAATGAAATCAATATGCTAGCTCTCAAGCTTAGCCTTTTGTTAACAACACTGTCATCTCAGATTTTCAAAAATATGCTTCTCAACCATAGCAAAACTAGCATTTAGCATTTAGAGTTAGCATTTAGCATTTAGCGTTAGCATTCAGCAGGCAACATTTTCACAAAAACCAGAAAACCATTCAAATAAAATAATTTACCTTTGAAGAACTTCGGATGTTTTCAATGAGGAGACTCTCAGTTAGATAGCAAATGTTCCGTTTTTCCTGAAAGATTATTTGTGCTGGAGAAATCGGTCCGTTTGGTGCGTCACGTTTGGCTACCAAAAAAAAACGTGAATTCAGTTATCAAAACACCAAACTTTTTTCCACATTAACTCCATAATATCGATCGACTGAAACATGGCAAACCTTGTTTAGAACCAATCCTCAAGGTGTTTTTCACATATCTCTTTGATGATATATAGTTCGTGGAAGTGTGCTTTCCCCTCAGAATCCCATGGCAAAATGCCTGCAGCTGAAGATTACGCAACAATTTAGACAAAGGACACAGGGCGGACCCCTGGCAAATGTAGTCTCTTATGGTCAATCTTCCAATGATATGCCTACAAATACGTCACAGTGCTGCAGACATCTTGGACGAACGGCAGAGAGCTTAGGCTCATTCATGGCACATTCACAGCTGTATTGTCCTCAAAGCGGGCAAACGTTATTTAGTCTGCCTGGGAGCAAGACATCCTGGTCCGTGACAGGGCTGGTTTTCTTTTTGTAATCCGTGATTGACTGTAGACCCTGCCACATACCTCTTGTGTCTGAGCTGTTGAATTGTGACTCTACTTTGTCTCTCTACTGACTCTTAGCTTGTTGGATTGCCTTGCGGAGGGAATAGCTACACTGTTTGTATTCAGTCATGTTTCCGGTCACCTTTCCCTGGTTAAAAGCAGTGGTTCGCGCTTTCAGTTTCACGCGAATGCTGCCATCCATGCACGGTTTCTGGTTTGGGAATGTTTTAATCGTTGCTATGGAAACGACATCATCAATGCACTTTCTAATGAACTTGCTCACCGAATCAGCGTATTAGTCAATGTTGTTGTTTGACGCAATGCGGAGCATATCCCAGTCCACGTGACCGAAGCGATCTTGAAGCGTGGAATCAGATTGGCCGGACCAGCGTTGAACAGACCTGAGCGCGGGAGCTTCTTGTTTTAGTTTGTCTGTAGGCAGGGAGCAACAAAATGGAGTCGTGGTCAGCTTTTCCGAAAGGAGGGCGGAGGAGGGCCTTATGTGTCGTGGAAGTTAGAATAGCAATGATCCAAGGTTTTACCAGCCCTGGTTGCGCAATCGATATGCTGATACAATTTAGGGAGTCTTGTTTTCAGATTAGCCTTGTTAAAATCCCCAGCTACAATGAATGCAGCCTCAGGATATGTGGTTTCCAGTTTGCAAAGAGTAAAATAAGTAAAATAATGTTCGTTCAGGTCCATCGACGTGTCTGCTTGGGGGGGGATATTTACGGCTGTGATTATAATCGAAGAGAATTCCCTTGGTAGATAAAGCGGATGACATTTGATTGTGAGGAATTCTAAGTCAGGTGAACAGAAGGACTTAGTCAAAGGTTAATGAAATACAAATGTTATAGAGGGAAATAGTCCTATAATAACTACAACCTAAAACGTCTTATCTGGGAATATTGAAGACTCGTGTTAAAAGGAACCACCAGCTTTCATATGTTCTCATGTTCTGAGCAAGGAACTGAAACGTTAGCTTTCTTACATAGCACATATTGCACTTTTACTTTATTCTCCAACACTTGGTTTTTGCATTATTTAGACCAAATTGAACATGTTTCATTATTTTACTTGAGGCTAAATTGATTTTATTGATGTATTATATTAAGTTAAAATAAGTGTTCATTCAGTATTGTTGTAATTGTCATTATTACAAATACATTTTTTTTAAATCGGCCGATCAATCGGTATCAGCTTTTTGGTCCTCCAATTATCGGTATCGGCGTTGAAAAATCATAATCGATCGACCTCTAGTCCACAGCTCAGTATTTCAAGCCTCAGCAAAAGTGAGTCGTCACTTCACTAAAGATGGCTTTTGACCTCGGGTGACGACACTTCTCAATGAACTGACACATCTCAGTGAACTGACGTCTGTTGGCTAACACACCTAAAACGTATATTTTGGATTCTGCATTAAAAATAAAGCTCAACATGTCAGGATAGTATTATCCTGATGTGTATAAATGCATTTAGGCTATACTACACACTCTCCAGGCCACAATCACATACCTGATTCAACTCCAACACCACAACACAGTGGTTTTTCTGAGAAGGCATTCAAAATTCAAGTGCTCTCTTAGAAGTGAACAGAGTCCTTATGATATCACAAAGCTTAATGTCAATATATCCCCTTGCATACATATCCATTCACAATTTATGAATTTAGACTACTTTTACATGAAAAGTAATATACCAAAACCAATTCTCTCAAGTTGCAATACAATGTTTCGCACAGGAGGTAAAGAGGTAGTCAGATGTGTGGAAAAAATTAGACTAGTTGTGGAAAATACTGGAGGTCAAGAAAAAAAAATGAAGGAGCAAGCGCTGCGTGCATATTTTGTGTGCCAAACAGGTGCTGTTAGATTCCAATGTCATTTTCTGACCATTTGGAACAATGTAAACAACACAAAATAAATTATAAACGTATCAGAGTTTGTTTTTTTAAAGCCTTTATTACAGCAAAGACGAAAAAGTCTATGCAATTTCCGAAATGGAATGGTTAATTATTGTTTTGGCTAATTATTCTTGCTTTATTTTATTATAAAACTGAAATGCTTGATTGCACTTCAAATCATGATTTTTTTTTTCACCTATATTTAACCAGGTAGGCCAGTTGAGAACAAATTCTCATTTACAACTGCGACCTGACCAAGATAAATCAAAGCAGTGCGACACAACCACAGTTACACATGGAATAAACAAACATACAGTCTATAGCACAATAGAAAAGTATATTTACAGTGTGTGCAAATGAGGTAAGATTAGGGAGGTAAGGCAATAAATACGCCATAGTTGTCATGTTTTGTCTTATATTGTCTTGTCATTTTGCTTTTCCTGCTGTTCGTTTTCCCCCTGCTGGTCTTTTTAGGTTCGTTCCCCTTTTTCTCTCTCCCTTCCTCTCTCTCTTCTCTCTATCGTTCCGTTCCTGCTCCCAGCTGTTCCTATTCCCCTAATCAATCATTTAGTCTTCCCACACCTGTTCCCTATCTTTTCCCCTGATTAGAGTCCCTATTTCTTCCCTTGTTTTCCGTTCCTGTCCTGTCGGATCATTGTCTATTGTTCACCGTGCTGTGTCTGTGTATCGCCCTGTCGTGTCGTGTTTCCCTCAGATGCTGCGTGGTGAGCAGGTGTCTGAGTCTGCTACGTTCAAGTGCCTTCCCGAGGCAACCTGCAGTTCATGATCGAGTCTCCAGTCTGTTCTCGTCATTACGAGTGGAATTATGCTTTATGATTGTAGATTTACTTTACTGGATTAAAGACTCTGTTTTCGCCAAGTCGCTTTTGGGTCCTCATTCACCTGCATAACAATAGTGGTGAAATAATTACAATTTCGCAAATAAACACTGGAGTGATAGATGTGCAGAAGATTAATGTGCAAGTAGAGATACTGGGGTGCAAAGGATCAAAAATAAATAACAATATGGGGATGAGGTAGTTGGGTGGGTTATTTACTTGAGGTCGACCGATTATGATTTTTCAACGCCAATACCGATTTATTGGAGGACCAAAAAAAGCCATTACCTAATTAATCGGCCAATTTTAAAAATGTTTTTAAAAAAGATGTATTTATTTTATGTGTTATTTACATTACATTTAAGTCATTTAGCAGACGCTCTTATCCAGAGCGACTTACAAATTGGTGCATTCACCTTATGACATCCAGTGGAACAGTCACTTTACAATAGTGCATCTAAATCTTAAAGGGGGGGGTGAGAAGGATTACTTTATCCTATCCTAGGTATTCCTTAAAGAGGTGGGGTTTCAGGTGTCTCCGGAAGGTGGTGATTGAGTCCGCTGTCCTGGCGTCGTGAGGGAGTTTGTTCCACCATTGGGGGGCCAGAGCAGCGAACAGTTTTGACTGGGCTGAGCGGGAACTGTACTTCCTCAGTGGTAGGGAGGCGAGCAGGCCAGAGGTGGATGAACGCAGTGCCCTTGTTTGGGTGTAGGGCCTGATCAGAGCCTGGAGGTACTGAGGTGCCGTTCCCCTCACAGCTCCGTAGGCAAGCACCATGGTCTTGTAGCGGATGCGAGCTTCAACTGGAAGCCAGTGGAGAGAGCGGAGTGACGTGAGAGAACTTGGGAAGGTTGAACACCAGACGGGCTGCGGCGTTCTGGATGAGTTGTAGGGGTTTAATGGCACAGGCAGGGAGCCCAGCCAACAGCGAGTTGCAGTAATCCAGACGGGAGATGACAAGTGCCTGGATTAGGACCTGTGCCGCTTCCTGTGTGAGGCAGGGTCGTACTCTGCGGATGTTGTAGAGCATGAACCTACATATGTAATTATGACAATTAGAACAATACTGAATGAACACTTATTTTAACTTAATATAATACATCAATAAAATCAATTTAGCCTCAAATAAATAATGACATGTTCAAGTTGGTTTAAATAATGCATAAACAAAGTGTTGGAGAAGAAAGTAAAAGTGCAATGTGTACCATGTAAGAAAGCTAACGTTTCAGTTCCTTGCTCAGAACACATGAAAGCTGGTGGTTCCTTTTATAAACATGAGTCTTCAATATTCCCAGGTAAGAAGTTGTAGTTATTATAGGAATATTTCTCTCTATACCATTTGTATTTCATATACCTTTGACTATTGGATGTTCAAATAGGTACTTTAGTATTGCCAGCCTAATCTCGGGAGTTGATAGGCTTGAAGTCATAAACAGCTCAATGCTTGAAGCACAGCGAAGAGCTGCTGGCAAACGCACAAAAGTGCTGTTTGAATGAATGCTTACGAGCCTGCTGCCTACCACCGCTCAGTCAGACTGCTCTATCAAATATCAAACCATAGACTTAATTATAACATAATAACACACAGAAATACGAGCCTTAAGTCATTAATATGGTCAAATCCGGAAACAATTTTTTCGAAAACAAAACATTTATTCTTTCAGTGAAATATGGAACTGTTCCTTATTTTATCTAACGGGTGGCATCCATAAGTCTAAATATTCCTGTCATATTGCACAACCTTAAATGTTATGTTATAATTACGTAAAATTCTGGCAAATTAGTTCGCAACGAGCCAGGCGGCCCAAACTGTTGTATATACCCTGACTCTGCGTGCAATGAACGCAAGAAGTGACACAATTTCCCTAGTTTAATATTGCCTGCTAACCTGGATTTCTTTTAACTAAATATGCAGGTTTTAAAAAATATATACTCCTGTGTATTGATTTTAAGAAAGGCATTGATGTTTATGGTTAGGTACATTCGTGCAACGATTGGGCTTTTTTTTCTCAAATGTGCTTTTGTTAAAACATCCCTTGTTTGGAGAAGTTGGATGTCTTTGTTAGGAAGAAAGTCTTCAGAGTTGGCAACGAGCCAGGCGGCCCAAACTGATGCATATACCCTGACTCTGTTGCACAGAACAAGAGAAGTGACACAATGTTAGCAGCCAATATTAACTAAATATGCAGGTTTAAAAATATATACTTGTGTATTGATTTTAAGAAAGGCATTGATGTTCATGGTTAGGTACACATTGGTGCAACGACAGTGCTTTTTTTCGCGAATTCGCTTGTTGAATCACCCGTTTGGCGAAGTAGGCTATAATTCAATGATAAATTAACAGGCACCGTATTGATTATATGCAACGCAGGACACTCTAGATAAACTAGTAATATCATCAACCATGTGTAGTTAACTAGTGATTATGTTTGATTGTTTTTTATAAGATACGTTTAATGCTAGCTTGCACCTTACCATGGCTCCTTGCAGCACTGGCATAACAAGTAGTCAGCCTGCCACGCAGTCTCCTCGTGGAGTGCAATGTAATCGGCCATGATCGGTGTTCAAAAATGGTGATTTATTATTATTATGAAAATTTTACAGATGGGCTGTGTACAGCTGCAATGATCTGTACGCTACTCTGACAGCTGATGCTTAAAGTTAGTGAGGGAGATATGAGTCTCCAGCTTCAGCTAATGACTCATATGCTGTGTGATGACATGAACAAATTATTGATTGATACAGTAGCCTATATAAGTATTGAAATACAGGCCTAAGTTGTGGTATTAAGACTAAACAGGATGTGCTCTTAGGCCTACAGCTCAGTAGTGGTTATACAAGGCTGCTATACTAAGCCTACAAATGATAATGACATCAATTATTATTATTATTGTAATGCTCCGGGTGTCGTGGGTGTGGAGTCAAATGCAGGAGACAGAGTTCAATGCTGTGCGTCTTTTAATAGCACCAACGCACCACAGGGTGCTCACAAAAGTTACGTTCCCAAAACACAGGGAATCAAAAAATACAATAGAAAAATTCACGACCAGGCACTAAGGTCGCCCTGGAGGACGAGGTGCAGGGCGATCCGGATGGAGGCGATGGAAATCCCTCAACATGGATGGATCCAAGATGTCCCTCACCGGTACCCAGCACCTCTCCTCCGGACCGTACCCCTCCCAGTCCACGAGGTACTGCAGGCCCCTCACCCGGCGTCTCGAGTCCAGAATGGCCCGGATCGTGTACGCCGGGGACCCCTCGATGTCCAGAGGGGGGGGAGGGACCTCCGGCACCTCACTGTCCTGCAGGGGACCAGCTACCACCGGCCTGAGGAGAGACACATGAAACGAGGGGTTAATACGATAATAGGAAGGGAGTTGTAATCGATAACACACCTCGTTTATTCTCCTCGGGGCTTTAAAGGGCCCTACACACTGCGGACCCAGCTTCCGGCAGGGCAAGCGGAGAGGTAGGTTTCGGGTCGAGAGCCAGACCCTGTCCCCCGGTACAAACACGGGGGCCTCACTGCGGTGGCGGTCAGCACTCCTCTTCTGCCGTCCACTCGCTTGTCGTAGAGATTCCTGGACGGCCCTCCAGGTCTCCTTGGAGCGCTGTACCCATTCCTCCACCGCAGGAGCCTCGGTCTGGCTCTGATGCCATGGTGCCAGGACCGGCTGGTACCCCAACACACACTGAAAAGGGGACACGTTAGTAGAGGAGTGGCGTAGTGAGTTCTGAGCCATTTCAGCCCAGGGAATGTATCGTGCCCACTCCCCTGGCCGATCCTGGCAATACGACCGCAGAAACCTACCCACCTCCTGGTTCATTCTCTCCACCTGCCCATTACTCTCGGGGTGATAACCGGAGGTCAGGCTGACAGAGACCCCCAAGCGTTCCATGAACGCTCTCCATACCCGAGACATGAATTGGGGGCCCCGATCAGAAACGATGTCCTCCGACACCCCGTAGTGCCGAAAGACATGGGTGAATAATGCCTCCGCAGTCTGTAGGACTGTAGGGATACCGGGCAACGGGAGGAGACTGCAGGACTTAGAGAACCGATCCACAATCACTAGAACCATGGTGTTCCCCTGAGACGGCGGAAGATCGGTCAGGAAATCTATGGACAGATGTGACCATGGCCACTGTGGAACGGGGAGGGGTTGTAGCTTCCCTCTAGGAAGGTGCCTAGGAGCCTTACTCTGAGCGCACACTGAACAGGAGGAGACATAACCCTTAACGTCCTTAGCCAACGTAGGCCACCAATACCTCCCCTGAAGGCTCCCCACTGTCCTCGTCACCCCAGGGTGACCCGAGGAGGGTAGGACATGATCCCACCGAATCAGTTTGTCCTGAACACCAAGCGGCACGTACGTTCGCCCCGCTGGACACTGAGGAGGCGCGGGTTCAGCCCGTAACGCCCGCTCGATGTCCGAGTCCACCTCCCATACCACTGGGGCTACCAGCTTTGAGGCGGGAAGGATGGGAGTAGGTTTGGTGGACCCATCCTCCGTGTCGTAAAGGCGGGACAGTGCGGCAGCCTTTACATTCTGGGAGCCCGGTCTATAAGACAAAGTAAACCGGTAACGGGTGAAGAACGTGGCCCACCTTGCCTGACGTGGGTTAAGTCTCCTAGCTGCCCGAATATACTCCAGATTCTGGTGGTCAGTCCAGATGAGAAAAGGGTGCTTAGCCCCCTCAAGCCAGTGTCTCCACACCTTCAGAGCTCTAACCACCGCTAGCAACTCCCGGTCCCCCACATCAGTTACGCTCCGCTGGGCTGAGCTTCCTTGAGAAGAAAGCGCAGGGGCGGAGTTTTGGTGGCGTACCCGAGCGCTGTGATAGCACGGCACCCACCCCAGCCTCGGACGCGTCCACCTCCACTATGAATGCTAGAGAGGGGTCCGGATGCGCCAACACGGGCGCATCAGTGAACAGCGCCTTCAACTTGTTGAATGCTCCGCCCGCCTCTGCTGACCACTGCAACCGCACCGGCCCCCCCTTCAGCAGTGAGGTAATGGGAGCCACTATCTGGCCAAAACCCCGGATAAACCTCCGGTAGTAGTTGGCAAAACCCAAAAACCGCTGCACCTCCTTTATCGTGGTCGGAGTCGGCCAATTACGCACGGCCCTAATGCGGTCACCCTGCATCACTACCCCCGAGGTGGAAATGCAATATCCCAGAAAAGAGACGGCTCATTTATAGAACACTCATTTCTCAGCCTTGACGTATAGGTCATGCTCCAGCAGTCTACCAAGCACCTTGCGCACCAAAGACACATGTGCGGTGTGAGTGGCCGAGTAGATCAGAATGTCATCGATATAAACAACCACTCCCTGCCCGCACAGGTCCCTGAGAATCTCGTCTACAAAAGACTGAAAAACGGCTGGAGCATTTTTTTAACCCACACGGCATGACAAGGTACTCATATTGGCCGGATGTAGTACTAAATGCGGTTTTCCACTCGTCTCCCTTCCGAATACGCACAGACTATACGCGCTCCTGAGATCCAGTTTTGTGAAGAACTGCACTCCGTGCAACGATTCCACCGCCATAGCGATGAGAGGTAGAGGGTAACTATACCCCACTGTGTTGGCGTTTAGACCTCTATAATCGATACACAGACACAAACCTCCTTTTTCCTCACAAAAAAGAAACTCGAGGAGACTGGTGAATTGGAGGGCCGAATGTACCCCTGTCCCAGCGACTCCGTGTCATATGTCTCCATTGCCAACGTCTCCTCCTGGGACAGCGGGTACACGCGACTCTTGGGAAGCGCAGCGTCTACCTGGAGATCTATCTTACAATCCCTTCCCGGTCGATAAGGTGGTAATTTAGTCGCTTTCACTTTACTGAAAGCGATTGCCAAATCGGCATACTCGGGGGGAATGCACACCGAGGAACCCTGGTCTGGACTCTCCACCGACGTGGCACCGATGGAAACTCCCAAACACCTTCCAGAACACTCCTCTGACCACAAAATTTTAGGATTGTGCCGGGCCAGCCAGGGAGTCCCCAGCACCACTGGCCATGCATGCGAATCAATAATAAAGAAACTGATACGCTCCCTATGATTCCCCTGCGTCACCATGTCCAGTGGGACCGTGGTCTCCCTGACCATCCCTGACCCCAATGGCTGGCTATCTAGGGAGTGCACGGGGAAAGGAGAATCTATCGGCACCAGCGGAACCCCTAACTTAAGGGCGAGTCCGCGATCCATAAAGTTCCCAGCTGCGCCTGAATCGACTAGCGCCCTATGCTGGGAAGAGGGGAAAAAGTGAAGGAAAAATGTTAAGACAAGCATGTGGCCAACAAGGGGTTCTGGGTGAGTTTGATGCTGACTCACCTGGGGTGACCGAGAAGCGTTCCGCCTGCCATCTCTACTCCCAGATGGACCCCCCCAGCACCGATCAGACGTGTGTCCTCTCCGACCACAGTTGGTGCAGGGAAGGCCTCCTCCTCCGGTACCCCTCGGTGCAGCCCCTCCCAACTCCATTGGAATGGGAGCGGAGGGGCTGGGTGGTGGAACGCACAGAACCCTCTCTGAACGCCCGCGGGCAGCCAGCAGATTATCCAGTCGAATGGACATGTCAATCAGCTGATCCAGTGACGGAGTGGTGTCCCGACACGCTAGCTCCCGGCGGATGTCCTCTCGGAGACTACACCTGTAGTGGTCCATAAGGGCCCTGTCGTTCCACCCAGATCCGGCTGCCAAGGTCCGGAACTCCAGCGCGTAATCCTGGGCGCTCCTCCTCTCCTGCCTGAGATGAAATAGTCGTTCTCCCACCGCTCGGCCGTCTAGAGGGTGATCAAACACGGCACGGAAGCGGCAGGAAAACTCTGTGTAGTGCTCCCGCGCTGAGTCTGGGCTATTCCAGACTGCGTTCGCCCACTCCAGAGCACGACCCGTGAGGCAGGAGATGAGGACACTCACCCTCTCTGCTCCTGAGGGAGTGGGTCTGATGGTGGCCAGGTATAGCTCCAGCTGAAGCAAAAACCCCTGGCAACCCGCCGCCGCTCCATCATAAGCCCTCGGTAGCATCAGACAGAGGGTGCTGGAGTCGGGAGATGGGGAGTCCGGAACCGTGGGTGCCGAAGGTGGAGAGAGGAGACCACTCCTCTCCCATTTGTCCATTCTCTCCATCACTTGATCCATCGCGGATCCGATCCGATGGAGGACGGTGGTGTGGTGGAGAACCCGTTCCTCCATCGATGGGAGAGGGTTGGCTGCTGCTCCTGCTGACTCCATTCGATTTGTTGGTGCGGGATTCTGTAATGCTCCGGGTGTCGTGGGTGTGGAGTCAAATGCAGGAGACAGAGTTCAATGCTGTGCGTCTTTTAATAGCACCAACGCACCACAGGGTGCTCACAAAAGTTACGTTCCCAAAACACAGGGAATCAAAAAATACAATAGAAAAATTCACGACCAGGCACTAACACGTACCTTTACAACAGAGCTGAAGGTTACAATGAAATAATCCCGCATAACAACCAGGCGGGCTGGCTGTCTAATAAACTAATTAACATAAACAGGTGCTACCACTAAACATACAAGGAGGGGGAGGAAAAACAATCAGTGGCAGCTAATAGGCCGGTGACGACGACCGCCGAGCTCCACCCGCCCGGGAAGGGGAAACACCCTCGGTCGGACTCGTGACAATTATAATGATGATCATAATAATAATAAAAATGATATCAAGAAAATGTATTATAAATATAATTTTTCTGGGAATTTGGAACAGTGTAAATACCAGAGTGGCTGTTCTAACGGGAAAAAAGTGTAAAGCCTTTATTACAGCAAAGCAAAGATTTAAAAACAGCCGAATTTGTGAAATTGTTTATCCAACATGTTGTGGTTGCGTGAGGCGTGGTGCTCACAGAATCAGAAGGCAATTAAACAAACACTCAAAACAGGCAATATAAACACAATCTGTCTTATCTCTGTAGATATACACTACCTGTCAAAGGTTTTAGAACACCTAAAAAAAACCCTGCATCCAATTTATTGAGTAGGGTATTGGAGACTATTTTGTAAATGACATCGTCGAGGATCGATAGGATGGTCAGTTTTACGAGGGTATGTTTGGCAGCATGAGTGAAGGATGCTTTGTTGCAAAATAGGAAGCCAATTCTAGATTTATCTTTGGATTGGAGACGTTCAATTTTAGTCTGGAAGGAGAGTTTAGTCTAACCAGACGCCTAGGTATTTGTAGTTGTCCACATATTCTGTCAGAACTGTCCAGAGTAGTGATGCTGTTTGGGGTTTTAGGCTGGGTTTCTGTACAGCACTTTGAGATATCAGCTGATGTATGAAGGGCTATATAAATAAATTTGATTTGATTTTGATTTGATGCTGGACGGGCGGGCGGGCAGGTGCAGGCTGCGATCGGTTGAAGAGCATGCATTTAGTTTTACTTGTATTTAAGAGCAGTTGGAGGCCACGGAAGGAGAGTTGTATGGCGTTGAAGCTCGCCTGGAGGGTTGTTAACAGTGTCCAACGAAGGGCCAGAAGTATACAGAATGGTGTCGTCTGCGTAGGTGGATCAGGGACTCACCAGCAGCAAGGGCGACATCATTGACGTATACAGAGAAGAGAGTCGGCCCAAGATTTGAACCCTGTGGCACCCCCATAGACTGCCAGAGACCCGGACAACAGGCCCTCCGATTTGACACACTGAACTGTATCAGAGAAGTAGTTGGTGAACCAGGCGAGGCAATCATTTGAGAAACCAAGGCTATCGACTCTGCCGATGAGGATGTGGTGATTGACAGAGTCGAAAGCCTTGGCCAGGTCAATGAATACGGCTGCGCAGTATTGTTTCATATCGATGGAGGTTAAGATATCGTTTAAGACCTTGAGTGGGGCTGAGGGGCACCCATGACCAGCTCTGAAACGGAGAAGGTGCGGTGCGATTCGAAATGGTTGGTAATCTGTTTGTTGACTTGGCTTTCGAAGACCTTTAGAAAGACAGGGTAGGATGGATATATGTTTGTAGCAGTTTGGGTCATGAGTGTCCCCTGCTTTGAAAAGGGGTTGACCGCAGCTGCTTTCCAGTTTTTGGTAATCTCAGACGACACGAAAGAGGTTGAACAGGCAAGTAATAGGGGTTGCAACAATTTCGGCAGATAGTTTTAGAAAGAAAGGTTCCAGATTGGCTAGCCCGGCTGATTTGTAGGGGTCCAGATTTTGCATCTGTTTCAGAACATCAGCTGACTGGATTTGGGAGAAGGAGAAATGTGGAAGGCTTGGGCGAGTTGCTGTGTGGGGTGCAGTGCTGTTGACCGGGGTAGGAGTAGCCTGGTGGAAAGCATGGCCAGCCGTAGAAAAATGCTTATTAAAATTCTCAATTATAATGGATTTATCGGTGGTGACTGAGTTTCCTGTCCTCGGTGCAGTGGGCAGCTGGGAGGAGATGTTCTTATCCTCCATGGACTTTACAGTGTCCCAGAACCTTTTTGAGTTTGTATTGCAGGAAGCAAATTTCTGCTTGAAAAAGCTAGCCTTGGCTTTTCTAACTGCCTGTGTATATTGGTTTTTAACTTCCCTGAAAAGTTGCATATCATGGGGGCTGTTCGATGCTAAAGCAGAATGCCATAGGATGTTTTTGTGTTGGTTAAGGGCAGTCTGGTCTGGAGAGAACCAAGGGCTTTATCTGTTCCTGGTTCAAAATTTCTTGAATGGGACATGCTTATTTAAGATGGTGAGGAAGGCATTTAAAAGAAATAACCAGGCATCCTCTACTGACGGGAGGAGGTCAAATTCCTTCCAGGATCCTTCCAAGTGTTTCAGGGAACGTTTTACAGTGATGAGTGAAGGTCGCTTGACTGCTGACTCATTACGGTTGCAGTTAATGAGGCAGTGATCACTGAGATCTTGGTTGAAAATGCAGAGGTGTATTTAAAGGGCAAGTTGGTTAGGATGATATCTATGAGGCTGCCCGTGTTTACTGCTTTGGGGTGGTACCTGGTAGGTTCATTGATAATTTGTGTAAGATTGAGGGCATCAAGCTTAGATTGTAGGATGGCTGGGGTGTTAAGCATGTTCCAGTTTAAGTCACCTAGCAGCACGAGCTCTGAAGATAGATGGGGGCAATCAGTTCACATATAGTGTCCAGAGCACAGCTGGGGGCAGAGGGTGGTCTATGGCAGGTGGCAACGGTGAGAAACCAAGTCTATTACGGTTACAGAAGTCATCAAAAGAGAGCGCCTGGGGAATAGGAGTGGAGCTAGACACTGCAGGGCCTGGATTAGTGGGGTTCCCTGTAGTAGAGGGGACCAATCCAATTGGCAAAATAGATATAGTTGTAGTGACCCAGATAGCAGCCTATAAGACTGCTAACGATTAGCGGGCCGCAGATGGGCGTTCAGGTAACGTCACGACATAGGGGCCAGTTGGATAACTCCCCCGGGCAGATTAACGTCGGTTGTCCAGTCGTGAAGGCCCGGTGGGGCTCCGTGTTGGCAGTAAAACGTGTCCGGATAGTTGATTGTAGCCCAGGAGTGGCTGATGGAACTCTTCAGCTGGCTCGTGTTTCTTAAATGAACTTTAAGAATGCACACCTGTTAATTGAAAATGCATTTCAGGTAACTACCTCCATGAAGCTGGTTGAGAGAATCCCAAGAGTGTGCAAAGCTGTCATCAAGGCAAAGGGTGGCTATTTGAAGAATCTAAAATATATTTTGATTTCGTTTGACTTTTTTGGTTACTAAATGATTACATATGTGTTATTTCAATAACTTCAATAACATTCTACAATGTATAAAATAGTGAAAAATATAGAAAAACCCTTGAATGAGTAGGTGTTCTAAAACTTTTGACAGGTAGTGTATATGGATTATTTATAAAGCCAGGCACATTTAACAGTTCGGCTATTGATTCTAGACCTAATTAAGTTGGTGTTACCTCACTTTTCTTAGGCAATAAGGCAAGGGCTGTTTCTCGTCTCCTTATTCTGCTGCCTCCGCCGCGTTGTTCTCAACACCAATATGCTGTTTTACCTTTGTTATTATGCACATAGCAACATGGTCTAGGAAAAGGCGCCAATTCAACAGCACGCTGATGTGTTTCAGAACCATGGACAGCGACGACTATCCAACGCGGGAGAAAACGCATGTTATAAAATAATATTTGTATTAGTGTTGCACTATAGTTCTTACGTCATATAGCAAATGAATTGCTGTAGTGCGTGCCATCCCCACTTCCTCCACAATGGAATAGTCTACTTAGACAGGCATGAATCAGACTGGAGTCTTGTACACCATGAATTATAATTATTTGAATTATTTTGCTACTGCTCGACTAATGATATCTCGGTCAACCAATAATCGACCAGTAGATTAAATGGGGTCGGCCCTATTCTAAATTGTACCCTCTTTTGCACCTTCAGCAAATCCAGTTTGTGGAAGACAAGCAGGAGTTCAGCAGGTTCCCTACCAAAGCTGGCCGACGCTCGCTGTCTCGATCCATCTCTCAGTCATCCACGGACAGCTACAGTTCCGGTACTACACAAACAAACACACATACATACATAGCTATGTATGGATTGCTTGACCCTTTCTTGCTGACTTTCCCTTCTCTGTCTGCTTTCCCAGCTGCGTCCTACACAGACAGCTCTGACGATGAGACTTCACCACGGGACAAAACACAGCTCAACTCGAAGGGCACCAGTGACTTCTGTGTGAAGAACATCAAACAGGCCGAATTTGGTCGTCGCGAGATTGAGATTGCAGAACAAGGTACAGTAACATGACTCAGTAACCTGTCACCTTCACCTCTCACATACAGAACAACACAAGATGATAAGAAGTGATAAACCTAAAAACGTTCCTAGGGGGCTCCAGGTGTAAGGTACCGGTTGTTGGTTATTTAAAGCATGTTCTTGAATTTTGCTGTTTTATGGCATGAATCATTTAGACTAATCAATGGTTGACAGTCTTTGATCATAGGTAATATTAGGACATGTTAATAAAAACCACTACTGGCATCAATCAGGATGAAAAGAGCAACAAAAACATTTCTGTGAACAACCAACAGTAAAGTATATCTAAATATTGCTCTTACCAGGACTTTGGGCCTGTTGCTCAGAAATGTACTAGAGTTCCACCCTCCAAGACCAGGATTGGCCATGTCAGATTAACCAATACACTGATTGAAGGGGAGAATCTGGGATAAGAAAATAACAGCTTCTCTCAATTCTGTGAATGACTGACATCCCCTAGCAGCTAGAGTCTAGCTAGTTATCTATATTAAGCTTGTTATCTTTAGTCAGATTGACCTCGACCAATCTGTCTGCAGATATGGCTTTTGCTCTTAAGGGCTTAATAGATGACTGCTGTGTCGTGTAATTAGGCTTTTCTTTGGTTTTGCTGATCAGTCATTTGAAGTGTAACTCACACAAGTCACATCAGAGAGAGAAAAATATTATACAGAAAAATCTAAGATTCACTGGTTCTAACTATGGTTGTGGCGGTCATGAAATGTTGTCAGCTGGTGATTGTCAAGCAAATAACTTCCGGTCTCACGGTAATTGACCTTTTAATTACAATTAACACGTTTAGCATCTCTTGGCTTCCACGCATAGCCTGCAAGTCACTGAAGCAGACCTTTGGTCTAAAGAAACATGATATGAGGAAAATTTAGTCAATTTCAGAAGAACAGAATAGCAAACTTTGAATTGTCCTTATGTTAGGCCCAGATCTGGTTATGCCATAGCTGTGGGCTACACTAGTTCATTTAGCAAACAACATTTGCTTAAAATTCTGTGGCATTATTTTATAGTATAAAGAATCCAATTGAACATAGCTGAATAAAATAGAAAGGATATTTTCTTCAAGCTATTTCCGAGGGAGTGCGCACATGCGGCTAGTCTGTGTTGAGCGGTTAACAAAGAAACAGGTCATCCTACATGCTTAATTTAGTTAATTATGCAAATGTTGTTGTGATGAAAAAACGTTGGGCTATGTGTTTTGATTTTTAATACATTCTAATGCTGCATGATGCGACTCTAATGATGACTTGAAAAAAGTCATGGAAGGCATGGGCTCTGCTTTGTTGATTTTGAAGGATGCACACACTTCATCAGTCTCTCATTCACAATTTGAGAAGCGCTTGATAATATGCTCCCCAGGCCTCGCAATTCCAGCGGCATCCTCCTTGTGTGGCAGTAATGCTCCCTAAAAGAATCCATGCGTTTTGCGGCCAAAGTGGCCGATGTGCCCTTGGGCTGAATATAATAATTATCATTCCCTTCTCCCGGCAGCCACCTCTCACTCACATGGCTCTCTCAGATATCTCAGTTCTTATAAGCCAATGCCCGTCATTTGATCGGGTCCTTCTCACAGCCATCTCAGCACTGAAGTAGGCTTGAAGTGAAGACAGACACATCAGGGACGCAACTGTGCGCGTCCCTCTTATTGAATTCCGCGGTGCCTATTGAAGATGTTAGAAGAACTGTCCATATTTACTTTGACAGCCAACAAGATGAGTAGGCCTAACGAACAGCAAAAGCACTAGCCTATGTCAATCTACTATCCCCCATAGTACAAAAGTTGACCTATTCTATTCCTTCTGTGAGAGAAATAAATATTCCAAATATACTCTGTTTGATGCGATAGATCCCAAATTCATACAACCATTCGGATCATTTTTTCTTTTTAAAGCAATGAGGCTGATGCAACAATTCAGAACATTTAGCTTAAAATGTTCATAAACTATTAGGTTATTTGCCCATTTTTATTTGTGATACAAATCTTATCAACAAATATAGGCCTATGGGCTAGGCTACATGAGAAGTGTGACTATGATTTGAATACGTATTTTAATTATTTTTTTTGCCTTACTGCGCACGCTAGGCATCATTCATAAGTTATAATAGATTTCAGGTGTGGCTGAAATAACCAAATCCCTTCATTTGAAGGGGTGTCCACATACTTTTGTGTATAGGTGGGAAATTAGTTTTGATATAGAATGGACCATTATCATGCACCTGTCTCGGAACAGGGGCAGGGGAAAAACAACAAATGTTATTCATGCACTTAAATATCGAATGGAGGACGCTTTTCCCATGATTCATTTTCATGCCAGCCAGGTAGGCTGTACTCCTGTGGTAAAGCAATGTGCTTAATATTAGGAAAGTTAAAAATAAATATAGTAGGCCTAGCCTATAGAAAGCTAATTGGATCCGCCTATTTTTAATGGAGGCCATCAAAACTCTGTCTTCTCACGCAATTGCATAGCCTATAGAAATGTTGTGCACCATAAGCTTATGGGCTTTCATGAAGTGTTGGATTTTCGATTACGTTTGTGTTGTCAGAGTGATTAGAGGGACAATGGAGTGCTGAGTACCATGCAGTTAGCAAGCTTGGTAGGCTACTAATGACCAGCAGCATCAGAGCTCGGAGAATCCTAGTTACCGTGACTAAACAGTCATGTAGAATTTGACTGAGGTTATGACTCCTGACCGCCTGTGTGGTGGTAATACGGTACCGTAACAGCCCTTGGCCTAACCACTAGTTGACACCTTTGATGAAGCTGACCTTCAGTTTTTGTAGCCAATTCTTTGTCTAAAGTTCTCATTTTATCATTGCGTTTGATTTCAGACATTACTCCCCAAATAATTTAGATTTGATGTGTTGTCCTTGGCCTAAATGTTTTTTTATGTGCAGCATGGCAGCTGAATCTACACCCCTAACACTGTCAGCACAACTCCAGAGCTTGATATGGAGTGATCATCATTGTCCAATATGCATTGGCAGGTTGCAAAGTCATAGCTTATTTGAGATTATTTGAATTTTATGACGCTCAGAAGGTTTTGGTGTAGGAAATTCTTTGAGTCCTTTAATTTTGAGAGAGATTTGTGTGGAAGATGGGAGAGTTGGAAGGGCTTTATATTTAGACCACTTTTCTGTTTATCTACTCTCTGAATGTAGCTAATATGTTTGGAATCTCTTTTTCTCAATCTCCTTCACTCTCTTTATCACCCACTTCTCTCTTTCTCCACAGATATGTCAGCATTAATCTCCCTCAGGAAGAGAGCCCAGGGAGAGAAGCCACTTGCTGGGGCAAAAATTGTTGGCTGCACTCACATCACTGCCCAGACTGCAGTAAGAAAACTCTGTCTTCTTACCTATCCTAATATCTCTGCCAAGGCTACAGGAGGACATTTTCCTCCGTATAAAGTAGGATTTGAAGGTCACAGCGTACACAGAGACTTTTGCAGTAACCAAGTTGGCCCTGTTGTTTACACTAACTTACACTGTCTCCAATACCCAAGCTTTGCTGCAATGAGACACGTCTCCCTCTGACATACCCAAATATCAGTGTGAAGACTTCCCCACAGTATCGCTACTACAGAATAAGGTTGTGCGGTATACAGATTTTCTTATCTTCATACCGTTCTTCTCTCATCCCGGGATTTACGGTATTATTAGCTTAGTACACAAGGGCGGAAAAATTCTAAATGAGCAAACGAGCGCAATTGAGAGAGAAATGAATTGCAAAGACAGGCAATCCAGCTCCTAAAATTATACATGTATAGGTAGGAGCTACCGAATGTCATTTTTGGTGTGTTTTGACATTTTATAAGAGAATTTGAAAGAGACATTGTGCAAATGAACAGTACTGGCACTAGAGCAGAATGTGTACACACTGTCTGTGTGGAGTCTGGAGTCGCTAAAGGCAATGCTCTGAGAAGATTGGCAAGGAGCAGTTGTGGTAGAAGCAGACAGGCAGAGAATGGAGAGGAGAGAAAACGCATGGAAATCAGAATGATTTGTTGGAAGAGCTTTGACTTCTCAAACACGGCAGAAAGCCAACACAATGATGCCCCATCACCATCACCTTATTAATTCAGCCACTTACTTATTAGATAGCTAGCAATTTAAACTTAAGGGTCGTGTTAATGCAGAATTCTTAGTTTTTTTCTTTTTTTTTACCCCCATTTTCTCCCCAATTTCGTGTTATCCCCAATTATTAGTAGTTACTGTCTTGTCTCAACGCTACAACTCCCGTACGGGCTTGGGAGAGACTAAGGTTGAGAGACATGCGTCCTCCGAAACACAACCCAACCAAGTTGCACTGCTTCTTAACACACCGCGCATCCAACCCGGAAGCCAGCAGCACCAATGTGTCGGAGGAAACAGCGTACACCTAGCGACCTGGTCAGCGTGTACTGCGCCCGGCTCGCCACAGGAGTCGCTAGTTCGCGATGAGACAAGGATATCCCTACCGGCCAAAACCTCCCTAACCCTGGCGACGCTAGGACAATTTTGCGTCACCCCATGGACCTCCCGGTCGCGGCCGGCTGCGACAGAGCCTGGGCTCGAACCCAGAGTCTCTGGTGGCACAGCTAGCACTGCGATGCAGTGCCTTAGACCACTGCGCCACCCGGGAGGCCAAATTCTTAGTTTTCTACACAGAAAAAAAAATTAAAAATTCAAACGAAATATATTGCTGCATTTTGTAAGCACAAATGTAAAATGCTTCTTATTGTAATTTCTGCTTTACATCAGACAAATCTTGGATGAGAATTCACAAACTGGCGTTCTATCAGCAGACAGCGCTGTGACTGACTTTTCTCAGGTACTTTTCTCAGCGTAGACACACTCCTTTTCTCTGGTAAAATGCCAGATGAACCTTAAGGAAAAACATTAAGAAATGTACCTGGCTACATTATTTCTAAGATAAGAAAATACCTTGCTTTTTCATCGTAAGCCCATTTAGCCTACTTGTGTGTGGCTGCCATTCAAATAGCTTTTCACTTCTGTTGTCGTCTGATGAAAATGAAGGTATTTTGCCGAATGTGTTTCACTAATGTATTTTCTGTGAAGGACAACTATAGTTGCATGTCCCTGATCACTCTATTGAAGCAAAGAAACACTGACTTTCCATATAAAACACAACCGCTGTCAATGCACAGCTGGACTCATCTGCTTCCAATTTCTCCAGCTGTGCCATTTACAAAATAACGTGACTGGCTCAACTGTTCTGGGGAACTACAGAGAACTTCATTATGTAAATAATGTGACCGGTGAAATGAACACAATCTGCTTTATCTTCTAACATATTGCACAAGTTGACTGCAGGTATTTACTTAAAAAGTTACTATAAATTTGAATGGATAGATAAACTTAAAAAATAAAGGTATTGAAAAACCATCCTGTGGCTATTTCCAAAAACGGTATATGATATACCGCCCAAGCCTACCGCAGAACCCAACCACCACTGCTCTAACTGCAGCATTCGGCTCTGTGGCTAATCATGGTAGCTGGCTCATCTCATGACAGCCCGTAAATAATGTTCAGTGTCTGTATACCCCATTTGCATCTACGATTTAACAAGCACATCGAGTATATTGATGCTGTGAATAAGCTTTTATATATATACATATATATACATATATATACATATATATATATATACATATACATATACATATATATACATATATATATATATATATATATATATATATATATACATATATATACATATATATACATATATACATATACATATATACATATATATACATATATATACATACATATATATACATATATATATATATATATATATATATATATATATATATATATATATATATATATATATATATATATATATAGTGCCTTTAGAAAGTATTCACACCTCTTACAGCCTGAATTTAAAATTGATTAACTTGAGATTTTGCGTCGCCGAACTACACACATTATACACATTTTATTATTAATATACTAGGATAAGCTGAAATGTCTGAAATCGGTAAGTATTCAAACCTAAATAATCAGGTGTAAACATTTGCTTACTAGGTCACAAAATAAGATGCATGATTTTTGAATGATAACATTATTTTCTATAAGGTCCCTTAGTCGAAAAGTGCAATTTAAGCACAGGGAGGTTTTCCAATGCCTCGCAAAGAAGGGCACCTGTTGGTAGATAAAAAAATATATTAAAAAAGACACTGAATATCCCTTTGAGCATGTTGAAGTTCTCAATTACGCTTTGGATAGTGTGTCAATATACCCAGTCACTACAAAGATACCAGTGTCCTTTATAACTCAGTTGCCGGAGAGGAAGGAAACCACGTGGTATTACACTATGAGGCCAATTGTGATTAAAAGCGTTGGAGTTTAATAACTGTGATAGAACACTGAGGATGTAGTTACTCCACAATGCTAACCTAAATGACAGTGAAAAGAAGGAAGCCTGTACAGAAAGTAAGTATTCCAAAACATTTTTATTTTTATTTAACTAGGCAATTCAGTTAAAAATAAATTCTTATTTTCAATGACGGCCTAGGAACAGTGGGTTAACTGCCTTGTTCAGGGGCAAATTACAGATTTTTACCTTGCCAGCTCGAGGATTTGAACTTGCAACCTTTCGGTTACAAGTTCAACTCTCTAACCACTAGGCTACCTGCCGCTACTTAAGTAATAGTGCAAAAAATATGGCAAAAAAAACACTTTTTGTCCTGAATACAAAACATTAAGTTTGGGTCAAATCCAGCACAACAAATCACTGAGTACCACTCTTCATATTTTCAAGCATGGTGGTAACTGCATCGTGTTCTAGGTATGCTTGTCTTCGGCAAGGACTAGGGAGTTATTTAGGACAAAAAAAATGTAATCAAGCGAAGCACAGGCAAAATCTTAGAGGAAATCCTGTTTGTCTGCTTTCCAACAGACACAGAGAGACAAATCCTCCTTTCAGCAGGACAATAACCTAAAACGAATGAATAAAATATTGTTTAATTTTTCTTCCACTTTGAAATTAGAGTATTGTGTGTACATCATTGACCAAAAAGTACAATTAAATCAATTTTAATCCCACTTTGTGAAACAAGAGCTCAGTGTGAATATTTGCTGAAGACTAAATATATTGAGTTTTACTGCTTTCTTTTGTGTACTGTAAAGCTAAGGCTATTTATGATACAGAGATGTAAAAGTAATATGTTTTTTCTTTTCTTGTTCCCATCTCATTCAACCCCCTCCTCTCTCTTGCCTTCAGGTGTTGATTGAGACTCTGGTGGCCCTGGGGGCCCAGTGTCGCTGGACAGCCTGTAACATCTACTCAACACAGAACGAGGTGGCAGCTGCCCTCTCAGAGATCGGTAAATAAAAGCTTTCAACATCAATACTTTACTGCTTTGTTACAGTATGAGCTTCTATATGGAAAAGAATGAGAGGCTGATTGTACTTCATAAGATGTTTTGAAAGTTGTGGTTCATCACATTCATATGAATTAGTACTATTTCTGCATACTATGCATACTTTAACTTGTATTAATATGTAATGAATTACATGATTGTTAAATGGGTGTTTCTTGTAAGGGTGCTAAGAGTTGAGTGATTTGCTTCCCTGTGCCCTTTGAAACCAAGGAGACGTTTTTCGATATGTTCTCAATAAAGTCTTAGAAAACACAGAGACTAGAGAACATCAGGCTTGCCCTCTAGTTATTGAACTACAGAACCAAGACATGCATATCTCTTGGGTTGCTGGGTGATTGTTAAGTATATGTGTTTCCGTAGTGGGGTCTCTTTGTTCATGGCCTGTTAGACGGAGAGGTTCACTAGAGTCAGACTGCATTAAAGTAGTCACACAGCTCAAGCTGGGAGAGGAACTGGCACACAGGCTGTGGGCTGATTAACTTGTCCTACGCACACAGTATCCTCTGACTGTTTACAACCCACTCAGCAGTGTTGACATTTTCTACGAGTGAGTTATGCCAGCAATCTTCATACCATACAGCAAGCCTGCCAGAAACCTACTGAGATGGAGACTTGACCAGATGAAAGGAGTAGATGGTAGTACATAGGTGTATACTTACAGACACAGAGACAGGAATGAGGTTGGAGGACTAGATATGAGGTTAACTAAGAAAAAGTCAGTGGGATAGAGATCCTAAGCCCAGGTGCTGTATAGCGTGTTTCTAGCTGTATGGTCATACAGGACGAGTAGCGTAGCAGAGGAACCATAGAGCCTTCAAAGTCTACCTACCCCTCAAGTCCAATAGCAGGAATCAGAATTGTGTTTTAGTGTACCACTCTTTTTTTAATTTTTTTTTTTACATAAGCTCTCCCTTTCCCACATAGTTGTGTAAAGCTCCATCTGTCAGAGTATCTCTTTCTAATAAACAGTTGGTCCAGGTCTTTTATGGAGAGAAATCTCCCGGCTAACAGATGAAAGGGCTGTGTCCTCTGGCAGCTTCTGTTCCTGCCTGCTCTGCTCTGCTCTCTCTGGGGTGGAAATGACCAGGAGGCTTTCTGTCCTGCTGCAGCTTTCACCTGATGTTTGGTCCTCTTCTAGAAATGACAGGATAACAGCTTTTGAGACACGAGACCCATCTTATTATCCCCTCTTGGTTTAGAGAACAGACATACGGAGGGTTTTACTCAAACCCTCTGTGTTATGAAGCCTGAATTATGATGTTATTAGCATGTCAGAAAGGACGTAAAATGTTAGGTCAGTTCACAACAATTGGTCATGAAGACACATAACAGTATAGGACTACTGTGTAACTAAGCCTAATAAGCTACTGTAGCGATTCTACATGATTGTTCAGTACTGATGTCAATACTGTTACGGCTGCTATTGATACATGTTTCCTGAATGATTATGTTGTTGTGTAAGGTTGTGTAAGTGTACTGCCTGCTGGAGGAGCCTACAGCGCTGTTCTAGGCTCTGTGGTGTTGTGGTTGGATTGTTGTGCAGGTCCAGATATCTGGAGTTAAGCTGCAGGCCATTATGGCCATTATTAATATGGCTTTAGAGCAGATTATACGGACGTCGAGCACCATGCGTTCAAACGAGATCAGTTCTGCTCTCTCTGGAATGAAGGGTCTTTGGGTCACAAACCAATGCTTTTGCTTATATTAAAGGTTCAGGACCCTGTGCGGTTGTTTAAAAAGGGATTTTGATTTGTCTCTGTTTTGTAATATCTGTCTGATCTGGAGAAATATAGTAATTTCTAAACCCCTCTATTCTCCCATCTACCTTGTGATTTGTGCAGGTGTGGCGGTTTTTGCCTGGAAGGGGGAATCGGAGGATGACTTCTGGTGGTGTATCGACAAGTGCGTCAACATGGAAGGCTGGCAGCCTAACATGGTACCCATATAAGTCTATAATTTATCCTCCTTTAACAACAATGAATATTTCCTTGTAGACCATTTTGTGTTACTGACATGTGTCTGTTGTCACTGTTTGAGAATGTTGTCCCTTCTTGCTGTGTCTGTGGTAGATCCTTGATGATGGAGGGGACTTGACCCACTGGGTGTATAAGAAATACCCCAACGTCTTCAAGAAGATCAGGGGCATTGTGGAGGAGAGTGTGACTGGGGTCCACAGGTAATTTTATTTCTGATTAGAGTACAGTCACACACGCAAGACCAGCGGGCAACTCTGAGCTAAGTTACTTAGTCATCTCTTTGTCTTTCAGGTTGTACCAGTTGTCCAAAGCAGGCAAACTGTGTGTGCCAGCCATGAACGTGAATGACTCTGTGACAAAGCAGAAGTTTGACAACCTCTACTGCTGCAGAGAGTCTATCCTGGATGGGTAGGTGTTAAATTAACTTTTAACTTCTTATGGTATAGGGGACGCTTGCGTCCCACTTGGCCAAAAGCCAGGGAAAATGCAGCGCGGCAAATTGAAATCAAATGATGTAAAAATCAAACTTTCATTAAATCACACATGTAAGTTACTAAATTAAAGCTATACTCGTTATGAATCCAGCCAAAATGTCAGATTTTTAAAAGGCTTTTCGGCAAAAGCATAAGAAGCTATCATCTGATGATAGCACAACAGTAAACAAATAGGGTAGCATATTTCAACCCTGCGGGCGCTACACAAAACGCAGAAATAAAATATAAAACATGCCTTACGTTTGACGAGCTTCTTTTGTTGGCACTCCAATATGTACCATAAACATCACAATTGGTCCTTTTGTTCGATTAATTCCGTCCATATATATCCGAAATGTCAATTTATTTGGCGCATTTGATCCAGGAAAAAACAGCTTCCAAATTGCGCAACGTCACTACAAAATATTTCAAAAGTTGCCTGTAAACTTTACAGAAACATTTCAAACTACTTTTGTAATACAACTTTTGGTATTTTTAAACGTTAATAATCGATCAAATTGAAGACTGGTCTATCTGTGTTCAATACAAGACAACAAACCAAGCTACCTTTCAAGTCTTGTGCAACTCTCAACAGTGTTACGCAGTTCCTAGATGGCCAGATTTCTTCATTGCACAAAGGAATAACCTCAACCAAATTCCAAAGACTGGTGACATCCAGTGGAAGCGGTAGGAACTGAAAACAAGTTCCTAAGAAATATCGTTTCCCAATGAGATGTCACTGAACAGACAGAGACTTCAAAAAATAACAATTCTGAACAGTTAGTCTTCTGGGTTTTGCCTGCTACGTAAGTTCTGTTATACTCAGACATGATTCAAACAGTGTTTTCTATCCAAATCTACTAATAATATGCATATCTTATATTCTTGGCATGAGTAGCAGGAAGTTGAAATTGGGCACGCTATTTATCCAAAAGTGAAAATGCTGTCCCCTATACCTTAAGAAGTTAAGCTAAGCTTCACTACAACAGTGTTCTTTGCACTACATAACAATGATTCGATTTATTTTGTAGATACTGTACATACTGTAGATATACTGTACATAATCAGGGCAAGGCACAAGGCGGGTGACCGGAAACATGACCAAACAGTGTAGCTATTCCCTCCGCAAGGCAATCAAACAAGCTAAGCGTCAGTATAGAGATAAAGTAGAGTCGCAATTCAACAGCTCAGACACAAGAGGTATGTGGCAGGGTCTAAATTCAATCACGAACTACAAAAAGTTAACCAGCCCCGTCGCGGACCACGATGTCTTGCTCCCAGACAAACGAAACAACTTCTTTGCTCGCTTTGAGGACAACACAGTGCCACGGACATGGCCCGCTACCAAAACCTGCAGGCTCTCCTTCACTGCAGCCAACGGGAGTACAACATTTAAACATGTTAACCTTCGCAAGGCTGCCGTCATTAAGCTTGAGATCCTGGGTCTCGACCCCGCCCTGTGCAACTGGGTCCTGGACTTCCTGATGGGCCACCCCCAGGTGGTGAGGGTAGGAAGCATCTCCACCCCGCTGATTCTCAACACTGGGGCCCCACAAGGGTGCGTTCTCAGCCCTCTCCTTTACTCCCTGTTCACCCATGACTGTGTGGCCATGCACGCCTCCAACTCAATCATCAAGTTTGTAGATGACACTACAGTGGTAGGCTTGATTACCAACAACGACGAGACTGCCTACAGGGAGGAGGTGAGGGCCCTCGGAGTGTGATGTCAGGAAAATAAACTCTCACTCAACGTCAACAAAACAAAGGAGATGATCGTGGACTTCAGGAAACAGCAGAGGGAGCAGCCCCCTATCGACGAGACAGTAGTGGAGAAGGTGAAAAGTTGTAAGTTCCTTGGCGTACACATCACGGACAAACTGAAATGGTCCACCTTCACAGACAGCGTGGTGAAGAGGGCCTCAGGAGGCTGAAGATATGTGTCTTGTCACCAAAACACTCGCAAACTTTCACAGATGCACAATCGAGAGCATCCTGTCGGGCTGGTACGGCAACTGCTCCGCCCACAACCGCAAGACTCTCCAGAGGGTAGTGAGGTCTGCACAACGCATCATCGGGGGCAAACTACCTGCCCTCCAAGACACCTACACCACCCGATGTCACAGGAAGGCCAAAAAGATCATCAAGGACAACAACCACCCGAGCCACTGCCTGTTCACCCCGCTATCATCCAGAAGGCGAGGTCAGTACAGATGCATCAAAGTGGGGACCGAGAGACCTGAAAAACAGCTTCTATCCCAATTTAATAATAAAAAATGTATGTAATAAATGTATATCACTAGCCACTTTAAACAATGCCACTTTATATAATGTTTACAAACCCTACATTACTCTTCATATATGTATATACTGTACTCTATACCATCTACTGCATCTTGCCTATGCTGTTCGGCCATCGCTTATTCATATTTTTAGTTACATATTCTTATTAATTCCTTTACACTGTTAGATATTGTTAGATATTACTGCGTGGTCGGAACTAGAAGCACAAGCATTTCGCTACACTCGCATTAACATCTGCTAACCATGTGTATGTGACAAATCAAATTAATTTGATATACTGTACATACATAAAATCATATACACTAGACAATATAATAGCGCCGGAGGGGATGGCTTATGACCGAAAAGAGCTTCTGGACATCAGAACAGCGATTTCTCACGAACTGGACGAGGTTCATGAGTCCGACTAGAAGTTTATTGAGTCTGTTGCGAAGGATATACAGCTTTCTGGAGAGCAGGCCCATATCCCCGTCATTCACCTAAAGAGAAGGCGGAGATACAGATGGAGAATGTCGGGGTGCCTTGTGTGGATTCAGAGACGAGTGAGTAAATCGTCACTACCATCAGTTCTATTGGCCAACTTGTAATCACTGGAAAACAAACTTGATGATCTACGGTCGACTACCCTACCAACGGGACATCAAAATCGATAATATTTTATGTTTCACTGAGTCGTGGCTGAACGACGACACGGATAATAATGAGCTGGCTGGGTTTTCCATTCATTGGCAGGACAGAAAAGTTACGTCTGATAAGACGAGGGGCGGTGGTGTGTCTGTTTTTCAGTAACACCTGGTGCGCGATGTCTAATCTTAAAGTCGTCTCGAGGTATTGCTGTAGACCAAACTATCTACCAAGAGAGTTATCTATATTATTCGTAGCCATCAATTTACCACCACAAATCGATGCTGGCACTAAAAACACACTCAACGAGCTGTATAAGGCCATAGGCACTAAAAACACACTCAACGAGCTGTATAAGGCCATAAGCAACCAAGAAAATGCTCATCCAGAAGCGACACCCCTAGTGGCCGGGGACTTTAATGCTGGCAAAATTAAATCAGTTTTACCTCATTTCTACCAGCATGTCACATCTGCAACCAAAGGAGAAAAAATTCTAGACCACCTTTACTCCACACACAGAAACGCATACACAGAACTCCCTCACTCTCCATTTGGCAAATCTGACCATAATTCTATCCTCCTGATTGCTGTTTACAAGCAAAAACTTAAGCAGGAAGTACCAGTGACTCGCTCAATACTGAAGTGGTAAGATAACACGGATGCTACGCTACAGGACTGTTTTGCTAGCATAGACTGGAATATATTCTGTGATTCATCTAATGGCATTGAGAAGTATACCACCTCAGTCACCGGCTTCATCAGTAAGTGCATCGACGACGTCGTCCCCACAGTGACCGTACATACATATCCCAACCAGAAGCCATGGATTACAGGCAACATCCGCATCGAGCTAAAGGCTAAAGCTGCTGCTTTCAAGGAGCGGGACACTAATCCGGAGGAAATCTCGCAGTGCCCTCAGACGAACCATCAAACAGGCAATGCGTCAATACAGGACTAAGTTTGAATCCTAATACACGGGCTCTGACGCTTGTCAGATGTGGCAGGGCTGGCAAACTATTACGGACTACAAAGGAAAACCTAGCCGCGAGCTGTCCAATGACTCGAGCCTACCAGACGAGCAACATGCCTTTTTTATGCTCGCTTTGAGGCAAGCAACACTGAAGCTTGCATGAGAGCACTCTGGAAGGACTTTGTGATCACACGCTCCATAGCCGATGTGAGCAAGACCTTTAAAAAGGTCAACATTCACAATGTCGCGGGCCAGACTGATTACCAGGGCATGTACTCGGCGCATGTGCAGACCAACTGGCAAGTGTCTTCACTGACATTTTCATCCTCTCCCTTTCCAAGTCTGTAATACCTACATGTTTCAAACAGACAACAATAGTCCCTTGTGCCCAAGAATGCAAAGGTAACCTGCTTAAATGACTACCACTACTACTCGTGTCAGTAGCCATGAAGTGCTTTGAAAGGCAGGTCATGGCTCACATCAACACCATCCTCCCGGAAACCCTAGACCCACTCGCAATTCGCATAAACAAATCCTCAGATGACGCAATCTCAATCACACTCCACATTGCCTTCACCCACCTGGAAAAAAGGAACACCAATGTGAGAATGCTGTTCATTGATTACAGCTCAGCGTTCAACACCATAGTGCCCACAAAGCTCATCACTAAGCTAAGGACTCTGGGACTAAATACATCTCTCTGTAATTGGATCCTGGACTTCCTGATGGGCCGCCTCCAGGCTGTAAGGGGCCCCTCATGGGTTCGTGCTTAGTCCCCTCCGGTACTCCCTGTTCACCCACGACTGCGTGGCCAAGCACGACTCCAACACCATCATTAAGTTTGCTGATGACACAACAGTGGTAGGCCTGATCACCGACAACAATGAGACGGCCTACAGAGAGGAGGTATGAGCAAGACAAAGGAGATGATTGTGGACTACAGAAAAAGGAGGGCCGAACATTTAACATCAACGGGGTTGCGGTGGAGCGGGTCGAGTTTCATGTACCTTAGTTCATTGGTAATGTGGGGACCATCATGGTCAAAACACACCAAGACAGTTGTGACGAGGGCACGACAACACCTTTTCCTCAATGTTCTACAGCTGCACCATTGAGAGCATCCTGACCGGTTGCATCACCGCCTGGTATGGCAACTGCTCGGCATCCGACCATAGGGCGCTACAAAGGGTAGTGCGTACGCCCCAATACATCAGAGGCCAAGCTTCCTTCAATCCAGGACCTATATACTAGGCGGTGTCAGAGGAAGCCCCCATCAATTGTCAAAGATTCTAGCCACCCTAGTCATAGACTGTTTTCTCTGCTACCGCCTGGCAAGTGGTACCGGAGCATCAAGCCTAGGTCCAAAAGACTCCATAACAGCTTCTACGCCCAAGCTATAAGACTGCTGAAATGGCCACCCGGACAATTTACATTGACGACCCCCCCCCCCCCTTTTTTGGGGTTTCTACACTGCTGCTACTTGCAGTTTATTATCTATGCATAGTCACTTTACCATTACATACATGTACAAATTACCTTGACTAACCTGTACCCCCACACATTGACTCTGTACCGGTACCCCTTGTATATAGCCTCGTTATTATGTAATTGTATTGTTACTTTTTATTATGTTTTTTTACTTTAGTAAATGTTGGATTTAGTAATATTTTCTTAACTCTATTTCTTGATCTATTGTTGGTTAAGGGCTTGTAAAGTAAGCATTTCACGATGAGGTTTAAAACAAGCACCTTATAAACTGCACCAGCACCAAAAATGCTGTTTTGACAAGTAGCAATAAATCACTGATACCTGTTGTATTCTGCTGTTCTGTCCTGTTCTGCTGAATTTTTCTCCAAGGCAAAATATGATGCATTTTCTGTGTCCCAGCCAAAGCATCTCGGGCCTGTGTAAGCCAATAAATCAGGCTAACAACATGGCCTGTGTGGCCTGGGAAATTGCTTTTATAGACGACTACTGCCCATTTAACTCAACCTGTGGTTTTAACACACCACAGAAAGGCTGACTTCCTGAATCCTATTGTTTCCCTTGTTTCTGTCTGCAGCCTGAAGAGGACCACAGATGTGATGTTTGGAGGAAAGCAGGTTGTTGTATGTGGTTATGGAGAGGTAAGGCGGTTTCATACTGTACATGTAGTTCTGTTTAAATAGTCAGTCTGTTCCGGCTGTGCTAAACCTGCTATAATGAGAATATGTGCACTCAGTGTAATGATTATCACATGTACAGTACATGTTAGTACATCAATATACTGAAGAGTTCAATGTCATCTCATGCTAAGTCATTGTGTATTTAGTCTAATGTAATCCGCCTCTAAAGAGTCTGTGGACGTCAAGGTTTACCAGTATGCATGTTCTGGAGGGGGTAATTTGTAGCCTTTTCTGTTTATCAAGGTCAATGTGGTGTGGTCATATTATGTAATGCTAATGCAATGTGCTGTCCCTGCAGGTTGGGAAAGGTTGCACTGCTGCACTGAAAGCCATGGGATCTATCGTCTACGTCACAGAGATTGATCCCATCTGCGCCCTGCAGGCCTGGTGAGGGACAGCAAGTAGGAAACAGAGCACTTGTCTCTCCCCCTTGGTTCTGATTAACCGCTCTTTCCCCATGTGTGTCTTAACAGCATGGACGGCTTCAGGGTGGTCAAGCTGAACGAGGTCATCCGCCAGGTGGACGTCATCATCACATGCACTGGTAAACAACATCAAACTACTGTGTTTATGTAATCAATAGTGATATTATTTTGGACAATTATATATGATTTGTAAAAAATAAAAATGTGTATTTTGTTATTTTATATATTTTATTATTATATATATAAATACACACGCACGCGCACACACACACACACGCGCACACGCGCGCGCACGCACGCACACACACACGCGCGCGCACACAAATAAAATATATAAATAAGATTTATTTATATTTTATTTATTTATATATATTTTATGTATTGAAATATTTTATATATTTATATATATATATATATAATATATAATGTAGAAAATAAATATATCAATAAATAAAATAAATATATATATATATATATATATATATATATACACAAATAAAATAAATAAATAAGTAGACAATTTATTTATATTTTATTTATTTATGTTTATATATATATCATTTTTTTATTTATTTTATTTTTATATACACACTCTTCATGTCCCTTTGCATCACCTAATCACCCTGAGGGTTTGTGTTAAGCCCTATACGGAGATAAGTTTTAGACTGGGGGTTTTCTCTGGTCTCCTAGGGAATAAGAACGTGGTGACTAGGGACCAGCTGGACCGCATGAAGAACGGCTCCATCGTGTGCAACATGGGACACTCCAACACTGAGATTGACGTGGTGAGGAACTTTGATAAACCAATTTGTTGCTACAGTAAAACGTAAAAATCAAGGGAGGGAATATTTGAAGTTTTCCTAGGAATATGAAGTTCATGATGATGATTTCAAATGATTTGCATATTTAGACTTTTAGAGTGTGAGTGAGAGTGCGTAGTGTATTTTCATGACCCTTGTGTGTGTGACCTGCTAACCAGGCAAGCCTGCGGACCCCAGAACTGACCTGGGAGAGAGTGCGCTCTCAGGTGGACCACGTTATCTGGCCTGACGGCAAGAGGGTCATCCTGCTGGCCGAGGTGGGAAGTTACACACACACACACACACATGCACATATACTCCCACATAGCAAATTACACGTTTGTGTGTCTCCCTCAGGGTCGTCTTCTGAACCTCAGCTGCTCCACAGTTCCCACCTTCGTCCTGTCAATCACAGCCACGACCCAGGTAAAAGACACTCCCCACAGTAGCTAACAACCAGACAGAGTAGTCTTGATTTTAAATCAAGATCTGGTTTTGGTATTTTTCATTTAAATGTACGCAGCCTGGATTTGGGCTAAATCAACTGATGCTGATGTAATTGTGTTTTCTGAAACCTGGCTCAGCAAGTCTGTTTTTGTAACTATAATGTGTTTGAGTTTATGTTTAAGTTTATTCTTTGAGCTGTATCTAAAGATATTTATTTAGATTTATTTGCATATGTAATTGTATTAGGTTGTGTTGAATTACGCTTTTTGACTGCAAGTCCCAGAATGCCTTGCGAGAGGAATGAGTGATAACGCGCCAATTATGTGCAGGTGATAGCTGATTTTCCGACAGCATCTTACCTGCATTGCTCTGTACCAAAACAATTGTTGTTAAATGTAACGTAAACAAGTATTCTTACTAAATGAAGCTTTCGTATCAAACCCGACGTCCCGAGTCGTTAATTGAAGTTAGTTAATCTAAAATTTGGTGCCGAAACCCGGGCTATGAGCTACGACAAAGAAGTGGCTGAAATGGCTGAGGAGGAACGTCGGCATGAAGCAGAAAGAATGAGACGAAAGCGGGGTACCATTCGAGGCGCAACAACGCAGATTTTGAATCAGGTGTAAATATGGAAATATCCCAGTCAAATCCGGATACAGATCACTTGAGTACATTGTTGGAATTGTTATCAGCTAAGGAGGACAGTTTGTTTGAACTCAATCGTGGAATTGAACAGTTAAATCAAATCAAATCAAATCAAATTTATTTATATAGCCCTTCGTACATCAGCTGATATCTCAAAGTGCTGTACAGAAACCCAGCCTAAAACCCCAAACAGCAAACAATGCAGGTGTAAAAGCACGGTGGCTAGGAAAAACTCCCTAGAAAGGCCAAAACCTAGGAAGAAACCTAGAGAGGAACCGGGCTATGTGGGGTGGCCAGTCCTCTTCTGGCTGTGCCGGGTAGAGATTATAACAGAACATGACCAAGATGTTCAAATGTTCATAAATGACCAGCATGGTCAAATAATAATAAGGCAGAACAGTTGAAACTGGAGCAGCAGCACAGTCAGATGGACTGGGGACAGCAAGGAGCCATCATGTCAGGTAGTCCTGGGGCACGGTCCTAGGGCTCAGGTCCTCCGAGAGAGAGAAAGAAAGAGAGAATTAGAGAGAGCATATGTGGGGTGGCCAGTCCTCTTCTGGCTGTGCCAGGTGGAGATTATAACAGAACGTGGCCAAGATGTTCAAATGTTCATAAATGACCAGCATGGTTGAATAATAGTAAGGCAGAACAGTTGAAACTGGAGCAGGAGCATGGCCAGGTGGACTGGGGACAGCAAGGAGTCCTCATGTCAGGTAGTCCTGGGACATGGTCCTAGGGCCCAGGCCAGTTGAAACTGGAGCAGCAGCATGGCCAGGTGGACTGGGGACAGCAAGGAGTCATCATGTCAGGTAGTCCTGGGGCATGGTTCTAGGGCTCAGGTCCTCCGAGAGAGAGAAAGAAAGAGAGAAGGAGAGAATTAGAGAACGCACACTTAGATTTACACAGGACACCGAATAGGACAGGAGAAGTACTCCAGATAAACAAACTGACCCTAGCCCCCCGACACATAAACTACTGCAGCATAAATACTGGAGGCTGAGACAGGAGGGGTCAGGAGACACTGTGGCCCCATCCGAGGACACCCCGGACAGGGCCAAACAGGAAGGATATAACCCCACCCACTTTGCCAAAGCACAGCCCCCACACCACTAGAGGGAAATCTTCAACCACCAACTTACCATCCTGAGACAAGGCCGAGTATAGCCCACAAAGATCTCCGACACGGTACAACCCAAGGGGTGGGGGGAACCCAGACAGGCCGACCACAACAGT